>NC_047106.1:76246438-76506438 GCF_902500255.1 Thalassophryne amazonica
TGGGAGGATTGGTAGATAAGAAGGACTGAGAGATGAGTGAGAAAAAAAGAGATATTGGGTGAAATGAAACAGGATCAAAAGGCTGAGTTGGCAGAAGGTGATTAAGAATATGCAGATGAGATAAGGGAGGCAATGCTCGATGAAAGCATGGGCTAAAAGGGAAAGGGAGCAAGAGGAGGGCAAGAGCAAACATGGATGAAAACCAGAGGGGATGACACAGAAACAGAGCTGCATAAAGTACAGTGAGAAAAAGAGACAACGAAAACAAAAAGAAAATCACCTGAATGATACAGGCATTGATGTTTCATAAAAGGTAGAAAAAGAGACTGGGGGTCCTACCTTACAGAAGGCACAATGTGCAGTGCAGTTTTAATTACTAGTTTCTAACCAACATAGTTGTCATTATCACACCAAGCACCCACATTGTGTAACTACCAAATGCACCTGCCCTCATCTGTGTGTGCATAGGTTTGTTTGTCTTAAAATGGTGTTGTGGTCAGGTGTAGTGTTGGTGCACTGCTCTAACGAGGAAGCAGGAAGTGATTGTGCCACAGATTAAAAGAAATTTACTAATTCACTCACGTGTTTGACACCACTAATAATGCATAAATGCAGCATCAAAAGCATCGTTTGTAAACCAGATTCGCAAAATGTGAACAAGAGCCGTAATATCATTTATGGTGCCAATGAGGTGTGTGAGACTGCAGCTTTTGTTTCAATGCTTGATACGAGAAATATGTTTTCATATCTCAAATACGTAATGTGATCGGCAAAAATTAACACAAGATTTGGATTCAGCGCCTGCAAATCACCCAAAATCCGTTGAAAAACTCCATGCAGGAAAAATTGTGTTGACCAGTGTCATAGAGACCAAAATCATGTTTGCTCCAGGTTGTAAACATATTTGTTTCCATTTGAAAACTGGATATTTTAATGTGGGATTCTGGGGGAAGTGACTCACTTTTGTAGCAAGGCTCAAGTTGCCATTCAAGGAACTGCAAGATTTTCCTTTTCTGCATTTGATTCATTTAACAGCACCAGAGATGCTTGGTGACTAGGCCCTTCCAACTTTGTTCATTGTCAAATTACTCTACACATGCATATAATCACACACAAATAACTTTTTTTTTTTTTTAAGTAGAAAGTACATTACATAATGGAAGCCCCATCCCATTAACTGTGATTACTTTTGATTATAAAGGTGAAAGAGTTTCTGGGGTGAAAGTAGTATAATAAGCAAATGTTTTGTTGAATTCACTGCGCATTCATTTATGATCATTCTCATTCATTCATCATTTTTTCTCTGGGCCCCTCCCCAATCGGACCAGGAGTGACATGTTTAGCCGCATGTTCTCCCTGAATTGCTGGCTGTCTGAGTGGTGTCCAAAAAATGAGGTGGGCTTCATAGATAATTGGCAAGCTTCTGGGGAAAACCTGGTCTTGTTAGGAGAGACGGCATCCATCCCACTTTGGATGGAGCAGCTCTCATTTCTAGAAATCTGGCCAATTTTCTTAAATCCTCCAAACCGTGACTATCCAGGGTTGGGACCAGGAAGCAGAGTTGTAGTCTTACACACCTCTCTGCAGCTTCTCTCCCCCTGCCATCCCCTCATTACCCCATCCCCGTAGAGACGGTGCCTGCTCCCAGACCACCAATAACCAGCAAAAATTTATTTAAGCATAAAAATTCAAAAAGAAAAAATAATATAGCACCTTCAACGCCACCACAGACTAAAACAGTTAAATGTGGTCTATTAAACATTAGATCTCTCTCTTCTAAGTCCCTGTTAGTAAATGATATAATAATTGATCAACATATTGATTTATTCTGCCTTACAGAAACCTGGTTACAGCAGGATGAATATGTTAGTTTAAATGAGTCAACACCCCCGAGTCACACTAACTGTCAGAACGCTCTTAGCACGGGCCGAGGCGGAGGATTAGCAGCAATCTTCCACTCCAGTTTATTAATTAATCAAAAACCCAGACAGAGCTTTAATTCATTTGAAAGCTTGACTCTTAGTCTTGTCCATCCAAATTGGAAGTCCCAAAAACCAGTTTTATTTGTTGTTATCTATCGTCCACCTGGTCGTTACTGTGAGTTTCTCTGTGAATTTTCGGACCTTTTGTCTGACTTAGTGCTTAGCTCAGATAAGATAATTATAGTGGGCGATTTTAACATCCACACAGAAGCTGAGAATGACAGCCTCAACACTGAATTTAATCTATTGTTAGACTCGATTGGCTTTGCTCAAAATGTAAATGAGTCCACCCACCACTTTAATCATACCTTAGATCTTGTTCTGACTTATGGTATGGAAATTGAAGACTTAACAGTATTCCCTGAAAACCCCCTTCTGTCTGATCATTTCTTAATAACATTTTCATTTACTCTGATGGACTACCCAGCAGTGGGGAATAAGTTTCATTACAGTAGAAGTCTTTCAGAAAGCGCTGTAACTAGGTTTAAGGATATGATTCCTTCTTTATGTTCTCCAATGCCATATACCAACACAGGGCAGAGTAGCTACCTAAACTCTGTGAGTGAGATAGATTATCTCGTCGATAGTTTTATATCCTCTTTGAGGACAACTTTGGATGCTGTAGCTCCTCTGAAAAAGAGATCCTTAAATCAGAAGTGCCTGACTATGTGGTATAACTCACAAACTCGCAGCTTAAAGCAGATAACCCGTAAGTTGGAGAGGAAATGGCGTCTCACTAATTTAGAAGATCTTCACTTACCATGGAAAAAGAGTCTGTTGCTCTATAAAAAAGCCCTCCGTAAAGCTAGGACATCTTACTACTCATCACTAATTGAAGAAAATAAGAACAACCCCAGGTTTCTTTTCAGCACTGTAGCCAGGCTGACAAAGAGTCAGAGCTCTATTGAGCCGAGTATTCCTTTAACTTTAACTAGTAATGACTTCATGACTTTCTTTGCTAATAAAATTTTAACTATTAGAGAAAAAATTACTCATAACCATCCCAAAGACATATTGTTCTCTTTGGCTGCTTTCAGTGATGACAGTATTTGGTTAGACTCTTTCTCTCCGATTGTTCTGTCTGAGTTATTTTCATTAGTTACTTCCTCCAAACCATCAACATGTCTATTAGACCCCATTCCTACCAGGCTGCTCAAGGAAGCCCTACCATTAATTAATGCTTCGGTCTTAAATATGATCTATCTATCTTTATTAGTTGGCTATGTACCACAGGCTTTTAAGGTGGCAGTAATTAAACCATTACTTAAAAAGCTATCACTTGACCCAGCTATCTTAGCTAATTATAGGCCAATCTCCAACCTTCCTTTTCTCTCAAAAATTCTTGAAAGGGTAGTTGTAAAACAGCTAACTGATCATCTGCAGAGGAATGGTCTATTTGAAGAGTTTCAGTCAGGGTTTAGAATTCATCATAGTACAGAAACAGCATTAGTGAAGGTTACAAATGATCTTCTTATGGCCTCAGACAGTGGACTCATATCTGTGCTTGTTCTGTTAGACCTCAGTGCTGCTTTTGATACTGTTGACCATAAAATTTTATTAAAGAGATTAGAGCATGCTATAGGTATTAAAGGCACTGCGCTGCAGTGGTTTGAATCATATTTATCTAATAGATTACAATTTGTTCATGTAAATGGGGAATCTTCTTCACAGACTAAGGTTAATTATGGAGTTCCACAAGGTTCTGTGCTAGGACCAATTTTATTCACTTTATACATGCTTCCCTTAGGCAGTATTATTAGACAGCATTGCTTAAATTTTCATTGTTACACAGATGATACCCAGCTTTATCTATCCATGAAGCCAGAGGACACACACCAATTAGCTAAACTGCAGGATTGTCTTACAGACATAAAGACATGGATGACCTCTAATTTCCTGCTTTTAAACTCAGATAAAACTGAAGTTATTGTACTTGGCCCCACAAATCTTAGAAACATGGTGTCTAACCAGATCCTTACTCTGGATGGCATTACCCTGACCTCTAGTAATACTGTAAAAAATCTTGGAGTCATTTTTGATCAGGATATGTCCTTCAATGCGCATATTAAGCAAATATGTAGGACTGCTTTTTTGCATTTGCGCAATATCTCTAAAATTAGAAAGGTCTTGTCTCAGAGTGATGCTGAAAAACTAATTCATGCATTTATTTCCTCTAGGCTGGACTATTGTAATTCATTATTATCAGGTTGTCCTAAAAGTTCCCTGAAAAGCCTTCAGTTAATTCAAAATGCTGCAGCTAGAGTACTGACAGGGACTAGAAGTAGAGAGCATATTTCACCCATATTGGCTTCTCTTCATTGGCTTCCTGTTAATTCTAGAATAGAATTTAAAATTCTTCTTCTTACTTATAAGGTTTTGAATAATCAGGTCGCATCTTATCTTAGGGACTTCATAGTACCATATCACCCCAATAGAGCGCTTCGCTCTCAGACTGCAGGCTTACTTGTAGTTCCTAGGGTTTTTAAGAGTAGAATGGGAGGCAGAGCCTTCAGCTTTCAGGCTCCTCTCCTCTGGAACCAGCTCCCAGTTCGGATCAGGGAGACATACACCCTCTCTACTTTTAAGATTAGGCTTAAAACTTTCCTTTTTGCTAAAGCTTATAGTTAGGGCTGGATCAGGTGACCCTGAACCATCCCTTAGTTATGCTGCTATAGACTTAGACTGCTGGGGGGTTCCCATGATGCACTGTGTGTTTCTTTCTCTTTTTGCTCTGTATGCACCACTCTGCATTTAATCATTAGTGATTGATCTCTGCTCCCCTCCACAGCATGTCTTTTTCCTGATTCTCTCCCTCAGCCCCAACCAGTCCCAGCAGAAGACTGCCCCTCCCTGAGCCTGGTTCTGCTGGAGGTTTCTTCCTGTTAAAAGGGAGTTTTTCCTTCCCACTGTCGCCAAGTGCTTGCTCACAGGGGGTCGTTTTGACCGTTGGGGTTTTTCCGTAATTATTGTATGGCTTTGCCTTACAATATAAAGCGCCTTGGGGCAACTGTTTGTTGTGATTTGGCGCTATATAAATAAAATTGATTTGATTTGATTTGATTCTCTACCATCTGAAACAAGGTCATAATTTATCTTGTTGCAAGACATTCCTATGACAAGCAATTATCTCTGTTCAATTATTTGAGCACTTTGAAGCAGAGATATATTTAAAGAAAGTGTTGAGGGAGGCGAGGCAAACACTGTCTGGAAAGAGGATGATAGATTTCCTGCAGCTATGGCTGAACCAGCTCATGCACAAAGTAGCTAGTATACAGTTAGGCAGGCACTATTTAGGCTTCATGGAGATCTGAATTTGAGAGACCTGGTGTGAGAAAAATTGGGTCAAGAGACCCTGACATCCTTTGGAAAAAGAAAAATTGTAACCAAATATAGGGGAAAGTGGAATTCAAGGTAAAGGAAAGTCATTGTGTAAGTCATAGGTGTCAAACTGATTCCAGAAAGGGCCAAGAGGGTGCAGGTTTTCTTTGTAACCACCAACTCTAGCAGGTGATTTCACTGATGAACATCACTTTGAGCAGATGGGTAGAGTTCATCAGTGAAATCACCTGGTGGAGTTGGTAGCTACAAAGAAAACCTGCACCCTCTTGGCCCTTTCTGGAATCATTTTGACACCTATGGTGTAGGTAGACATTGGTTCAAGGAATCCATGTGCAGAATCAAGGAAAAACTTATGAAGCAGTTTTTTAGTTATACTATGATAAGTATCCAAAATGTATGTATTGGACATTTTGGGGTCCTGTGGGGCCATCAGCATGATTGAAAGACAAAAATATTTATTATTATTATTATTTTCTGTAGACAGCCTCCCATGGAATCTTGGAAAAGTAGAGAAAAGGCTACAGAACTTTTTTTCCCTACAAAATAAATAAATAAACAAATAAATAAACTGTGAAAAACTGCCTCTTTTTTGCCCTTTTGAGGGAAGCAGGGGGCTCCTGAGTGCCCATACCAGGATTCAAAACAATGAGATTTTCTTTGCCTGAAGGCAGCCTGCTAAAGAATGTTTATGTTACATTAGAGAAACAGTTATTGTGCAATAAATTGAACACTATGAAAAAAAAATGCATGTTTTGCCTTTTGGAAGTCCAACTTACTGTACCAGGTTCAGACAGGCCCCCATGGATTGTCACTACCAAATTTCAAGAAATTTCAGTGAACAATTCTTGAGAAACTCCCCGGTGACAGGGCTGAGCGGAGGCGAGGCACAGACAGAGGCTGGACATAAATGCAGGCTCACAACAGGATGTATGATTAAAGGATGATTTAATTCAGGCCTGGGTTCGGTAACAGGAAGGCAGTCAACGGAGCAAAAGTACCAGGCAGGGACAAGACAGAGGACGTGGTCAAAAACAAGCAGGGTCAGTACACTAGCAAACAGAGTTATCAGGGCTGAGGCAAAAGGCAGGATCTGGTACACAGAGCAGAGTCAAAAACGCGGCTTGGCAGAAACAGGACAAGACAAAGTGCTGGTAAGTGAATGAAATCAACAAACAAGCAGGGAGGAAGTGAACTGAAGCAGTTTAAATAAGAACAGGTGGTAATAGGATAATGAGGTGCACGTGGTGGAGGAGCCTGGAAGGGGGCGTGGTCAGGTGAAAACTAAGAGGCAAAAGAGATGCAGCAAGGCAGTGACAAATGGGCAAGTAAATGACAGACGAATGGGGCGTGGCCAACAGTGATGAGAAAGTGCAGGTGCAGATAGAGAGTCCCGTGATCAGAAGAAGACTGTGATAAAAATGAAACTGGACATGACTACTTAGAGACCTGAGAGAAGTGCAGACGAAGACGCAAGTGAGCAGTGAAGAGATTACAGACATGACAACTAAAGATCATACAAAGAAAACATGAACACGAATGTTGAACACGAATCTTAAACTTGAACAGGACTGAAAAGCAAACCAGAACATGATAAACAGAATAATGGGAAATTAAACACTACGACAAAACTAAACCGGAACAGACAAACTATAAGAAAAACAGAAACTATGTGATAACAAAACCTGACATCACAGTACTATATAACAGAAACGAAAACAGCAAAATAGGCAAACAATAACTAAATGATAAACCATGACAACACAGACTGATAGAACAAAACAAGAACAGAACTGAAACATGGCCAAAGTCTAAGAGTAACAAAGAAAGAAAGTAACAAAGCAAAAAATAGAACACAGAATAAACACATGATGAAAGTAACAATTAATAAAACAAGCCTGGGGCAGAAGGAGCAGAACCAAATAAAGAGGGAAAATAAGGACTGAAGCCTGGAACTGGGCCGGGCATGACACCCGGACAACACAATGTGCACGCCTCACCATGCACGGAGCACTGCAGATGAATTTTGATTACATTAGACTTTCAGACTTTGAGTCCAAAGGACTAAAAACATTGATCCAGGCATATCACAATCCTAAAGTCTGGGAAACAGAGAATCATCAAAAGCATTGTAAGCAACACAAAGTCAGCAAGATAAAGACTGACAGACAGATGATGAAGAACATTTAGATAAGACCCGATAGGCTGAAGCAGGGAGATCGTAAGGGCCACCTCACACATAGTGCGAATACGTACAACTCAGGGTGACTCACGGTGGTAGAGCTCGAATGAGCACACCAAGAAACCTCATGCCGATGGGCGATCTCAGTGCGAGAGCTGGTGCACACGCCAGTGTCTTTCAAGCAGGAACAGTGTGAGGTGCACCACATCGCGCCGCTTATGTGAAAAAAAAGCAACAACAACAAAAAACAGCCGGTACCTGTGGGACCACATCGCGCCGCTTATGTGGAATAAATGAAAAAAAAAGAAAAGAAAAACACATTCCAGCTACTAGACGTGAACCCACGCCTTCCAAAAGCTTTGATTATCAGTCAGCAATTTTACCACTGAGCTACAGAGCTGTTCTTTGAAAGCTGTGGGAATCTGTCTCATATCAGGAAGGACATGGAAGTATTACCATAAAATTAAAATCACACACCATATAAAAACAACGCATTTATCAAGCGAGCAATACAAATATGATCTGTCTGTTCCTCTGGTGATGACCCATGGTCACAGACATACAGTCATGAAATGACATGAATGAGAAGCAGTGTGCGCTGATCATGTCCACATCTACTGGTCCTGAGTATCCAGTCGGCCGCACGTGTTCTGCCCGACACGCGTGTTCTGCCCGACACGCGTCTTGTGGATGGTGTGCCGCAGCACAGACACTGCATCATATGGAACAGAGCTCACGTGGGTGAGGTGATGGTCAGATCGCCAAGAGTGCAACTGGACACATATTTTCTAAGTGCCATGCGAGCGGTGTTAGATGTTCATGCGTGTCACCTGGAATTTGGCCAACACCTGCTGCGGCAGGGTGCGATGGGTCCACACAGCGCACACCCTGTCTTTCAGCCGCTCGTGTGCGCAAAACGTTGTAGCAACAGGTATACGAGGCATTAGAGGCAGGGACGATTCTACACGTTTTGCATGAAATTCCTGCTTTGTGCGCACGTCAACCAAATGTTGCGCTATGTGTGAAGGGGCCCTTAATGAGGTTCACCTGAATTATGATTATTATACACTCAACAAAAATATAAACGCAACACTTTTGGTTTTGCTCCCATTTTGTATGAGATGAACTCAAAGATCTAAAACTTTTTCCACATACACAATATCACCATTTCCCTCAAATATTGTTCACAAACCAGTCAAAATCTGTGATTGTGAGCACTTCTCCTTTGCTGAGATAATCCATCCCACCTCACAGGTGTGCCATATCAAGATGCTGATTAGACACCATGATTAGTGCACAGGTGTGCCTTAGACTGCCCACAATAAAAGGCCACTCTGAAAGGTGCAGTTTTATCACACAGCACAATGCCACAGATGTCGCACGATTTGAGGGAGCGTGCAATTGGCATGCTGACAGCAAGAATGTCAACCAGAGCTGTTGCTCGTGTATTGAATGTTCATTTCTCTACCATAAGCCGTCTACAAAGGCGTTTCAGAGAATTTGGCAGTACATCCAACCAGCCTCACAACCGCAGACCACGTGTAACCACACCAGCCCAGGACCTCCACATCCAGCATGTTCACCTCCAAGATCGTCTGAGACCAGCCACTCGGACAGCTGCTGAAACAATTGGTTTGCATAACCAAAGAATTTCTACACAAACTGTCAGAAACCGTCTCAGGGAAGCTCATCTGCATGCTCGTCGTCCTCATCGGGGTCTCACATTTGCTGGTGTTTGGCACGTTGGAGAGGTGTTCTCTTCACGGATGATGTGAAGGAGATGTGATGCACTGCATGAGGCAAATGGTAGTCACACCAGATACTGACTGGTATCCCCCCCAATAAAACAAAACTGCACCTTTCAGAGTGGCCTTTTATTGTGGGCAGTCTAAGGCACACCTGTGCACTAATCATGGTGTCTAATCAGCATCTTGATATGGCACACCTGTGAGGTGGGATGGATTATCTCAGCAAAGGAGAAGTGCTCACTATCACAGATTTAGACTGGTTTGTGAACAATATTTGAGGGAAATGGTGATATTGCGTATGTGGAAAAAGTTTTAGATCTTTGAGTTCATCTCATACAAAATGGGAGCAAAACCAAAAGTGTTGCGTTTATATTTTTGTTGAGTATAATTAGTGTGTTGCTTTGTAGTTTAACTTTAGCTTGTGCTGTTTCAATGATTAACGTTTACACCAGTCAGCTCTTGCACGTCTTCTTCATTTTCTGTGGAAGTTTAGTGTTTTTGTGTGGACGCAGATGAACCTTGAAATGGTGCCATGTTTTCAGAACACTATTTGAAAACAACAAAATAAAAGATTGTATTGGGTAAGTGCCACATCCGTGTGGACAAGGCCTGAATTAACTTTAACATGTGTGAGTTGTCGTGGTCTCACACATACACAGGATGAAAAAAAAAAATACCCTAAGTGCCCAACAACCACACCTGAGTGTAAAGAGGTGCAACCATGGTACTGTACCACCTGATCAAGCATGTAACTTATTTTTATGCAATCCTGACTGCAGCTATAATGCAGTTGTTCTCAGCCAGTAGTCTAATAAAGAACAGAAGTTACTGTACCATATGCATTTACCTATTTGATCCACATTTGATCAACATCAAGCAGAGTTATCTTACACTCAAACCCTGAAACACTTACCACCTAAAGATTCAAACTGTATGTGAAGCTTTTCCACACACACATTTGTTGAAATAACTTCACCCCTTGCCCCACTATATACCCATTTCACTTTCCAATATTCTGTACTATTCACAAGAGGCCGTGCTAAATCGCTTATTAATCAGGCCACTCTGACTTGACCGCAGACGCTGTATATGCGACGCTGGATATGCTCTGAGGCATGGACATAAACACACAATCACAAAAAGCCATGCAAACACATGCACACACTACTATCTACACTTCTAATCTGCCAGCAATGAGGTCAGTGCTCTCATTAGAGCTGAGAGAAAAGAGGGAGGACATGAAAGTAAGACAAAAGAGGGATGAGAGGAGGGGAGGCCAAGAAAGAAAATTCCATGTCATGTTTTCCCAGTGGATATCAGAATGCATGTGTGGATGACTTTGTGAGTGTAACATAATTTCTACTACATTATCTGCATGACATATGTCTGTAGACTCAACTCACCCAAATCTCACAAGTTCATGATGGCATTACAAAAAGTAGACTAATCTATGGTTCGTGATAGTGTCACGAAAAGTACCCCATTTTCATGATGGGGGGAGCACAAATTCATTTCGTGACAGGGGCACAAAATGAGGGGTGACACGGGAGGGTCATGGGGGTTAGTGTTATAGTGTCATACCATAACACTTATGTTATGGTTATGATTAGAGTTAGGAGAAGGGGGAGGATTAGAAATAGTAAAATAAAAAATTATGTCACAAAAATGTGATTTATTTTGTGACAGGGCATGAAAAAAGCACAAGACTGGGCTGACACAACTAAAGCCACATCTGTACTTTATGTTACAGGATTATGGCCATTCAATTGATATCCTTGGTATCAGATATCAGTTAACTTCACCAGTTCAACAATTCGTCATGCTTGTTTGCCATTTTGTAGTAATAGCTGACTACAACATTTTTGTCAAAAGAGTTCCAACAGAAACATTAGTAGTGCTGCTAAGCCCTATACCAATAGCACCAAAGTTCCAAATAGTTTGGTTTTTGACACAGTATGTGGTGACCCTCTGGCTGAACCAGTGACACTGAAAAATATTACAGATTTTGGGGTCTCACACCTTGGGTTCGAACAAAGACCTTACCATGTGGCATTTGAGAACAAAGAAAGAGGCCCAAACCAGCTCCCATTCTACATTAAACATCTGTGAATATAATTCCATCATTTCACCCCCTCGCCCTCCACCAAGCCAAGCCTCACATCCTGATTGTACAATTAAAACAGCAGAACCACCATGAGCCTCTGTGGCAGGGTCGTGCATCAGAAATCGCAGAAATGAAGACCATGGAACCACCATAAAACCGTAAGGCCACAAGCTCATCAGTGCTGCAGAAGGGGAGCTCCAGGATGCTTTGGCACTAATCCTGCATTGTCTAATAATACCAGCCAACAAATAACCAAGCCCCAGACACTTCACCCGTTGCCAAGGGAACCAGCCTGTTAATATTGCTAACATTAAAGGGAAAGAATAGGGTTATCTCCAGCATCATGCATCCCTAAAACAAATAATGACATCTCCCCCAATAATATACAGTTAGGGCTTATATTTAAAGCAGAGGGAAATACTGACTTTCAAGCATGAAACAGGAACCAGGAGAAGTGAATTGTTCCTTTAATCTGAACATTTGACAGAAGGAAAATGCAATGTGATCCATTAGGATCTCTAGCGCTACACTCCCACTAACTGCTGACTATGCCACATTACCATTAGTGAAATGCCAGCACTGCTCCATTAACACTCAGTCCCCTTTATTTTCTCTCTCTCTTTGTCTTAGGTTTGTTCATACTAATGCACATTTTATACTTCATAACTATGAAACTGTATTTGCTTAGTGCAGGTGCAATCCACCAACTTCACCTTGCTTGGCAAGACCATTCAGCAGACATCTTGATTTATTTATTTATTTACAGCTGTGCTTATAAACGTTTACATACCCTGGCAATTTTTTTGTCCATGTTTCTGAGAATATGAATGATAACACAAAAACTTTTTTTTAACTCGTGGTTAATGGTTGGGTGAACCCATTTATTGTCTGAAGGGGGTCTGATATCCAAAACAAATCTTATATTACATATACACTGTCATTCCATTCCATGGGTTGGATAATGTATGTGAAATATTATGATCATGATAGCTGTTACACCACGAGCAGATGTGCCGTACCATGCTGCTGCCCCAAGTCAATGCATTTCAGAGGCTTGGTGCAGCATGGCACAGTGCAGCTGAATGGCATGTCACAGATGTAATGCACATATTATGACATGTACACCATCAAGCCCTTTAGGAGGAATGCCATTCCAACTGTATTGCCAAGCCATTACAACATAAATAAAATAGAAAATCACAGCGCAGGGCAAACAACAGCCAGGCTGCAGTCTGTAATAAGATCCCTGTCATCCTGGGAGTTTGCATCACCCAAGCGCTGACAGCACGTGCCTCGTCCACCACAAAGTATCTATCTAATATGACAAGCCATTCAGTGGTGCAACACGTGCCACACAGGCAGAAAGTGGGACACCCCGCTGCACATCAGGGCACGTAAGACATGATCACAAAGTCCAGACAGTACGTCATGTGAAGTGTTACATAATTATATACTAGTGAACTTCATAGCCTTCTGTTGTCAACTACTGAGAGCTGAAATGCTCTCTAGGTAACAAGTGGTGAGAATCTTATGGCCCTGGTTAACAACTGAGGTGAATGGGTGTTTGGGTAGTTTACATGGCACAGCTTTTCAATCTCACAAATTAACTACTGATTGTTATTGTAGCAGACTAGCTGGGGCTTCCGTGCTACAAATACAGTGGCTGTCATCATGAATATGGTTTCTGCTGAAGCTAGGTTATAAATTCCACTCGTTGCTGAAAAACAGTAACTTGTAAGATGTTTTAGTTAGTTATTACAACAAAATGTCAAATTAATTTCAACAAATGTTATGTAAGTGCTCCCAAAGGTCAAACTCGTGAAGAAAACTGGTGTTTGATTTCAAGAATATTAAATAAATGCTCAAACAGCTTTACAGAACCTGTGTGCCTTTTGGAGAGTGTGCAACAGTATGTTTGTTGATTGGTGTTTTGGCTCACCGGGTCCAGTACAGGTGTGATGAGCAGGTGTTTCCCCCAAAGGAATTGACGATCCACATCCCAGGTGGCACTGTCAGAATAAAACCTTGAGGAGAGGGGGAACAGGAGCAAATTAATACATGAAATTCTACATTTCATTCTTGCTGAGAATCCATCATCAATTTGATGGGTTAGTAAATGCCTGTTGGTGTGTTGACACTGTTCCATAACAATATGTAGGGCATTGCTTGGAAGTATGCTAATGATTTTCCCAGTGTTTACTTCCACCTTGTCTTTAATAATTTATTGTAAAACTGTAGCACAGTTTACCACAAACAAATAAATCATTGCCTGAGTAATTTTTTCAAGTAAAGCTGAGAGCCTCCTGAAATCAATGGAGGGACATGAAACCAGCTCTCACTTTTTTTAAATTACTACATTCCTGACAGTTTCACAATTTCCACATTAGGATGATTTAACCAACAGAACAGCTTTTCTCATCTCTGTTCTTGCCTGCCATGGCAATAAAGTGATGTGCAAAATGCATTAATTTTCATATATAGCTTCTGGCCACATTCAAGCAGACAGAAACACAACCAAGAGCTGACTGACAAAGTACTATCAGAAAAGGTGCTTGCAGACATGCAGATATCAACACGGCTGTAATCAACATCCCTTCTACCAGTATCAGAGAAGCCACTGAGCTCGTATACACTACTGTCACAGTAATCATAGACACACTCAGGTATAAAATCAACTATGTGTGCAGAGAGAGCCACTGACGGAGAAGAAGATTGGAAGCCCAAAACCAGATAGCCCAGAAGGATGTTAGTCACCTATCAAAGCTATAGAAGGGCATCGTAAGAAACAGGTCCTAGATGGATAAGAAGTTCAACGAGATGTCCATAACTGAAGCCCCGTGAACTATGAAACAAATGCTCATAACTCTGGCTACCAGGCTGAAGAGATACACCAGAGAAGCACAGGCAAAAATAATAAATGGCCTGTTCTTTAGTGACCCACCCAGGTTGTACTCCCAGCTGAAAGAGGAAAGCAGTAGCATAAGGACAGACCTGCCCAGAGCTGAGACTGAGCTGTACTCGAAGATCAATTGAACAAAAAACAAACAAACAAACAACAACAAAAAAACAACATGCATCACATAGAACAATCCTGAACCTGAAGGGCCCCCACAAGGGTACACCACCCTTGAACTACTGGCCAATTATTTGCTTCTCCACAATGTGGAAGCTACTCTCAGGCATCATAGCTAGGCACATAAGCACAGGTCAGAAGGGCACTGGAAACAATATCAGTGGATCACAGCACCAACTACTGGTTGACAGAGCAGTGCACCAGGTGGACCAACCTGAGCACAACCTGGATTGACTACAAGAAAGCCTACAAGTCAATGACTAACACATGGATACTGCAGTGTTTGGCACTATACATGTCAAACAGCACACACAGAACCTTCATCAGGAACTCAATGGGATTGTGAAAGATGTCACTAGAGGCAGACTACACACAAGTCGCCATCATGTGCGGAATATACCAAGGTTATGCACTGTCCTTGCTGCTGTTCTGTATAGGCTGCAACCTGCTCAGACAACTCATCACGAAGAGCTGCTATGGATTTCAATTCAGGAGTGGAGTAACCATCAGCCACCTCCTTTACATGGATGACATCAAGCAGTATGCCAAGAATGAGCAAGACAATGACTCACTGATCCATCTCACCAGGATCTGCAGACAGGATATTTGGATGTTATTCAGATTTGGTGATCCAGACTAAGGGGGTGAAGTTGTCAGAAGACAGGACAGTAGACATACAGGACAGCTACAAGTACAAAGGAATTCCACAAGTTAATGGGAACCATGATGAAGATGCATGAAGGTCTGCCACAGCCAAATATCTCCAGAAGGTAAGATGGGTACTGAGTACCCAGCTCAGTACTACGAATAAGATTTGAGCCATCAATACATACTACCAGTCATCAGGTACCCACCTGAAATAATAAGTTGGGCACAGGAGGAGATTGATACTACTGATGTTAATACATGAAAACTCTTTACAATGCACAGAGGTTTCCACCATATGGCTTTATGAGCAACAAAAAAAGGGACACAAGGATTAGTGAGTGTCAGAGTTACAATCCAGGTTGAGATGAGGAGCATCGATTAATACATCAGAAAGATGGTTCCTCGAGATCATCTGCTAAAAGAATGCCTCAGCCTGTTGTGTGGGCCGCTGAAGAGGAGGTACTGCTGGCCCACCACCACAAGATGGCGCCCTGCTTGAAGTGCGGGCTTCAAGCACGAGAGGGCGTCGGAGCGACCAGGAGTGACAGCTGTCACTCATCATCCGTACCAGCTGTCACTCATCCACTACTCATCACCACCACCATAAAGGCCGGACTGCAACTCCACCTCCCCGCCGAGAAATCAACTACCAATCAGGTAATTTTCTCTGCTGACTAAAATTCGAGTATTAGTCTGATCTCTTTTTGCAGCCGTTTTCCTGGGACGGATACCCTGTCTGTGGAGTTGGCGTTTGGTGTGGACTGCGACGGCTTCGCCTCACACCCCACCCAGATAAGTGGTTATCTCAGGAGCTGCACGAGTGTGTGATTGGAGGTGGAGGTTCTCCCTCCTTTACTGAATACAGACTGTGGGATTACTGAGTGTGCGACCTCACACTCATCTGGACTGTCTCTGTTCTCTGCCAGCAGTACCGGGTCTGACTGCTGAAGACAGCGGCCACCTGGGGCGCAGGGCTTGGCGGCTCCGGTGTTCTTCAGCTCCGTTGGTGGTGGAAGCTGTGTGGATCCGGCTTTTCTCTCGCCAGGCGTCTTCTATCGTCGAGCCTGCCCACACGTCACCTGGTGTATGATTGACAGTCACTGTATTGTTATTGTCTGTACATCGTTGTGTGATTCACAACATTAAATTGTTACTTTTTGGCTTATCCATTGTCCGTTCATTAACGCCCCCTGTTGTGGGTCTGTGTCACGACACTTTCACAACACAGCCATTGGTGTTAATGAACTAGAGGAGGAGATATCATGGAAAGCCATGCACCTCCATGGAATGTACCATCAACACTTGATTGAAGTGATTGACATTGAGAAGTCCTACCAGTGACTAGAAAAGGTCAGACCAAAGGACAGAAAAAAGATCTGGATTATGGCAACACAAGAACAAGCCCTAAGCACCAGATCCATAAAGGCAGGAGTCTACCAAAGCTGACAGGACCCAAGTTGCAGACTGTGCAAATGTGCCTCAGAGACAGTCAATCATAAAGAAGCATGCAAGCTAGGACAGCATACACTGACAGGCACAACCAAGTGTTAGGAATAGTGTACAGGGATATCTGTGGTACATACAGATTTGAAGTCCCCAACACCCGATGGGAGACACCAAACAGGGTGGTTGAGAATGACAGGGCTAAGGTCAAATTTCAGACAGAGAACTAGCTGCTGCCCTACCAAGCAGACATAGTGTTGGTTGACAAGGGCAAGATGACTGCAGTTGTTATCTGTGTGGTAATCCCATCTGACAGCAACATCAGGAAGAAGAAGGAGCACAAGAAAAGTACGAAGGGCTGAAGGCACAACTGGAGTAGATGTGGAAGGTAAAGTCCAAGTGGTCCCAGTGGTAGTAGGAGCATTAGGTTTGTAACTCCCAAACACAGTATTATATATATATATATATATATATATATATATATATATATATATATATATATATACACAAACACCAAAACTCAAATGGATAAATGCCATAGAAAAATAATGTTATAGAAAAAAATGCAGTCATCTTTGAGAGTGACAGTATCACTTTGCCCTGCACAAATGTAAGACAATAACATATCACTTGCGTGAACATGCTTTCATGTTATTTTGACATATTAGCAAATATTAGCATACATATCTGTCATTTTTCAAATAGCACCATAGTATCCTCAAATCTACTCACGTTAACATGCGAGTAGGTTAGCCTGTTTGTGGCAGTGCTGTTTTGTCTTGATCAAACAAATGTAATTATACATTAACAAATTAGCATTTTATGCCAGTACAGCCAGAAATGTGATATCCATGACAACACTCAAGTTAGTTAGTTCTTCTCCATCATTTAAAAACGGCTGTTGTGTGTTCTGGACACCAATTTGACCATAGTGTGTCACCTTTTTTCATCCTTGTGAACTGCAGTGATGGATTAAACAAATAAAGCAACTAATTTATAGATATATATTTACTGTATCAATCATCAGAGAATATGTTGGAATGGTTTACTCGTGCATGACAGGTCGGACGACAGTTTCTCCTGTGGTGTGGGCTTTGTAGAACAGCGTGTAGAGGTAAGGCAGCAGGGTGTAACGTATCCTCAGGTAATGTTTAGAGGTCTCTGCCACCGTTGAGTTTTCACCATATGAAGCTGGGTCCTGCTCCTGGAGACAGAAAGATGGATTACAGGGTTAGAGATGATGAACGAGAGAGAGGGGGAGTGAACAAATAAGGATTTGTCTTTTAACTGTATCTATAGAAAAACAGAAAGACTCATTGTGTTGGAAGGACTTTGTGGGATGATGAACGGGATAATTTAGAGGGATAACAGCATGGTCGAAGAAAGCAAGAGAGTGGGGAGTAAAAATAAGGCACAGACATAGAGTGGAAAGGGAGAAAAGAAATGATGAAGACGCTGTTCGGGAAAAGCAGTATCGGTAAAATTTCAAGAATTTATCCTGACTAGCATTACCATTATCTAAAGCAGAGTGTGAAGAGGGAAAACTTGCAGCAAGAAAGTAGAGAAAAGTAAATGAGAAAGAAACAGATGAGTATGATTTAATATCTTTGATGGTGGTGAGTGAGAGGGTGATTAGCTTCTAAAAGGCCACGCTCCTCTCATCTGTCTAATCATTTATGCCCACAGCTTTTCAACACGCGTGATAAGAACTGTGTATGTGTATGTGTTTGGACTGGCCTGCAAGCCCATGTGATTAGATCCATGATTAGGCCAAGGCAAAGGTCACACATTAGCTGGCTCGTTTATCAGACGGAAATTGTGGTTCAAATTCATCACCATCATTTGTGTGTCCCTCAGCACCACCCCTCCCCTCCGAAACACAAACATCACCCCACTCCACCCAAAGCACATACAACACATATGCTGAAACACCCCCCCCCCCCCCCCCACACACACACACAGACAGACAGTGCTATTTTTTGCAACTCTGAGAAATAACAAAAATGTCACTTCAAATTATTGAGAAAACACCAAATTTCAAGCTATTCAGTGCTGGCGGAGGATTTTTCTTCCAAGTTATTTGTGTTCTTTAATAACCATTCACTGTGTAACATCAATAAAAACAATCTTCCCAGCTCTAGATGTGTTTTTCTTCAGTCTGCATGAAATGACATTCATGATCAGACAGTCCACATTAATAATAAGGCTGCACCTGTTTAAGTTATTAGCCAAAACTATGTGATCTGATATTTCCCTATCTAATGACAAAAGGGTAAAGGGGCCATGAACCTCAGTTTTGAGGACCCCAGAGGCTGGGGAAGGCCAAGGAGAGATCTACATTTCACCTGGCTCCTGGAGATAGATGGTTACATTTTGAAAGGTGGGCATGGACCAGTTGTCTGCAGGGGTCGTTACCGTCCAGGATCAGGGGCATTTGTGTAGTGCGGTTGATGTGGCAAAGTATGTTATTGTTTCCCCTAAAAGGATGAATTTTTGTTGAATATTTGGCTATGGTCAAGTCCATAAGTAGTTTGACCATGACTGTGTTTGTAATTTTGCCCCAGTGGAGCTAAATTGAAAGTCAAGATTTACTTACAGTGTAGACATTTAGGGCCCCTTCACACATAGTGCGAATTTGGTTGATTTGTGCAGAAAGTGCGCATGAAGCACACAGTAAAATCACGAGTGTAAAACTAACACTGACAGTGTTAAATTAACACTGACAGTGAATATATGGTCCCACACATGTTCTAAGTGCCACACCATTCGTGTGGCACTTTGAACATGTGAGAAGCCTGGATTACTTTTAGGGTTCAAAATGGCATAAACAAATTAAAATATGTAAAATCCCACATAACTGAATACTTTTGCAAACACTGCATGATGAAGTCCAAGTGACTCTGGGTGTAGTTGGAGAAACTGTTCAGATAGTCTCTTACACCCACATTTACATATTCATAACAAAGTGGTACAAAGAAGACTTTCCACAAAAAAGAGTCTAGGCTCAAGTGTCCAATGTAGTTACTTTAAAATAAATTCCTTCCCTGTGCCACTCGACCATGAAGCTATGCAACTACTGGTGAACCAGGCGAATGTTGCTCTAAGCACAGTTTCTCCACTGTGTTTGGATCTTGGTTGCTTCTCTCAGGAGCCTTCTACTTCTGCAATCAGTTCATGAGAACTGCTTACCCCAGAGAAATTTACCATACTGCTTGTATTTTTAATCACTGATGTAAATGATGTCTAAGACATTCTCTGACTTGTCTAAAAAAATAAATTAAAAGCCTGTCTCTAAAAGTGATGATTTATATTAATATCAATATTCAGATTTACTTTGTCCAATTACTTAGGGGATCTGAAAACCAAGATACAATGTATAAAAATGGCCATAATTCCTGAAAGGTTATTGCAATGTTCTTGTTGAACCCCTTGAAATAAAGAGGGGAAAAAAGTATGTTCAAGAACATATTGATTACTTCATTTCAACTCCAATGTTATGGTGTTCAGAGGCAAAATTACAGATTGCCGCTGTATAAACAATTACAAACTTGATGATACATAGTGATGTAGTGTTGGCATAAAAACAGAGTCAACATTTGGTTCAGCAGACATCTGTATCCTCTGGATACGTATAGCACAAATACTTTCTCAGACATTTTAAATATTTATGGCCTTGGAGTTCTAGTCATCTCATGAAAGGTTCCAAGTGTGGGGAGTTTGATTATGACAGTGTTTCTCAGTCTTGCCTCATGGGATCCTGCCGACATCAGAGCCTATCTTCCACCTGGCCCAAAGGAGTGTACATGACACCCCAAGTGTTTTTTTTTATAGTTTCCATCTGACACATTTGCAGGCATGTCAGTTGACAGTTGTTGTCAGAGGTTTGCCTACACTCATCATGGATGAATGTCATGGCAATTTTGTGATTTTGTGATTTCTTTGAACTGCCTTTTGCCAGGGTTGAATGATTGTACAGCATACATCATTAATGACTAAAAAACAACAATTGGGTGTACAAATTTGAATTTATTTTGGATCTTTTCAATTCCATACAGGCTAAACATTACGCATACAGGTTCAAATATATACATCCACTGCCACTAATATTTGGTAAAATATCCTTTGGCACGCTGCACCTAGACCAAATGCTTCTGATAGCTTCTGGTATTCTTGGATTTTCCCATTGTATTTCCCGTTTTGTATTGGTCAGTCCAATGAGTACTGTCAAACACATCCTTTGTATGCTGGCAAAGAGAAACAGCCAGTTGTACTAAGCATAATCACTAATGAGTAGTTAATAGACCTTGGGTTTGCCATGATAAAAGAAACTGTAGAAATTCAGCACAACCTTTTCAAAGATTTAAGTGGATATATGCATATATGTCAGCCTGTATGAATAATTTTGACCACGCGAATCAGAGAAGAACCAAAATAAATTCAAACTTGATGACCCAGTTCTTATTTTTTAAAGTCATTAAAGATGTATGCTGTCCCATCATTCCACCCTGGCAAAAGAACAGTTCAAGTACAATTAAAAGCCCATGACATTTATGTCGATGATGAGTGTGTGTAAACAACTGTCCACAATGGTAAAAATGAGATCTTGTCAGGTGCAGTGTAGCTGGATTGCTATCATGTGGAAAAAAAATAAAATTTTTGTTTTGCAGAGCTGCAGATTTTTTGCAAAATGGTCTTAAGTCCAACACAGTGCATTTCTAGTATTTAGAGGGTGCAACATGCAGACACAACTTACACAAGTGGGTTCAAGATAAACATGCCCCCTGCTTGTACAAATACAAACAATGAAACTAAAAAAAAAAAAAAAACTAATGGTAAATATAAAACTCCACTATACCACATTTCAGCTTCAACTCTGGTAGCTTTGGTGGCTACTGTCTGCTGATGTACTTTGACAGCTTGGTATTGACTTTCTTAGTAGTAGAGGGCTGGTCCAATCTGACTGTATTATTTGATGTTATGCCCTAAACATGCCTAGAACTAATGAAAATGATAAATGCAATGCCTTTGCGCTCATCACCCAAAATTGTGCTCAGATTATGCACCCTCTGGATGTCACAAATGAGTCAGACATGACTCAAATTGAAGTGCAAAGCATTTCAAGCCATGCACCACATGTCTATTTATGGGTGCACTACATGCAGATAATTGCCCAAAATAGGTGTCTATGATTGTTGAACCAGTTTTGATTTGACAAATATGTGAGAGCCCATCTGGGAGAAATGGCAATTGGCAATACTTCCAGATGTGAAGCACTGGAAACAACTCTCTTTCAGAAAATGCAACAGCTAATGCATTATTTATTGTTTCTTGGTTTGAGGAATATGTTCAGTGTGATGCTTCACAAGATGTTAATTTGGCATAATTCTCCTTTCATGGAGAATTTTAATGAGGTGTAAAATCGCAACCTGCAGTCTGATTGTAAAGTAAATTTTAAATGTTATTTTTTCAGCTGCAGATGTGTTGATAATCATGTCAGCAGTAATGATAATTCAGCAACTTCTGCACACACAGTGTTCAGAGGGTTTCTCAGTTGTACCAGTACTGGTGTTGTGACAATCTCCATAGATACTGCAAAAATTGTTATTTTTAACCACTTGAAGCACACAGTTTATAGCACACAATGAATATTTTGAGATGAAGGTTATATCCTGCAGCATATAAAACTAAACAATGGCTTTGTGATACATAAATATAAAACTGACAGTCTAACATAAAAGTTGTAGAACAAATGCCTTCACAGTACCTTGTAGCCCTGGGCATTGTGGTTCCGGCAGAAAGGATAGAAAGCTCCCACCTGCATCCAGCGACTACATAACTCCTCACTGGAGTCGCCAAAGAATCCACAGATGTCAGCTCCAATCTGAAACAAATGAAGAGATGACAGCTTGACATTTAGGCAGAACCTCTAGTTTATTTCTGCTTGTTTCGATTAAAGTCCTATTGGTAACCTCATTTCACTGAAATCACACAGCTGACATGCAATTTGAAAACCTCCAAAACATGTTCAAAAAGTTTGTTTGGAGCTACCTGTCTAGTATACTGTATGGTTGGAAAACTTGGACGCTAAACAGCATCCTAAGGGCCCTGTCCCACTGACAGTTAGGAGGATTTGCGTATGGAATGCGCACAAAAGTGGCCCACATCCGCCAAACAACCGCAATATCCATGTAACATTCCTGTATGAGTCAGCCGACATCCGAACACGTCCGTGATAATCCGCAGAAGCACGCATGTCCGCAGCCAGGATTTTTGAGCGGCTCAAAAATCCTGCTGCGGATGAGATCCGCATCACTTCCTGAACACATACTGAAGACATACGCAGGACATAAACAATCAACGCGCCGCATATCTGCTGTCATCCGCTGATATCCGCAACCGACGGGTTGGCGCGGCTTGGCAGCGGACCGGGACAGCGTGCAAAACAGACATAATGCGTGCCCAGCATGGCCACATCACGGTCGCAAATGGTATGTCACGCATGCAGACAGAGCGGGCACGGATGAAGTGAGTGCATCACGGCCGCTGTGCATCCGATATGTGATCATACGCGGATGCATTACAAAACACATAAATGCCAGCCAGCACCAGCCCAGCTGTGGATACTGATCCCGGCAGGCCCGTTTGCATTTCCTTTGTGTCCGAGATGCAAATGCAGCACATGCACTCCACCACCGCAGTTCCCACCACGCATGTGCACTGCGTCTCCATTGCAGCCGTTGTGCTGCCGTGTTCGTCGCTCTGCGTCCGATCCCTCTCCTCTATCCATGCGTTTTATACATCCATGTTTGGCTGTTGTGTTTCCGCAATGGCCACGATACGTTCCACTACATTTACCAGCTGTGGCCCTCATGGGGGCGCCTCCGCGGTTGCCTTCGCTTCTGTTCCCTGTTATATCCGCTTTTCCTCCTCATGTATTCGCTGTGCACTCATGATGTCTACGTGATCCACCCCGGGACATTTGTCATTTCCGCCCACCTTTGTTGCGAACGCTCAGCTTTTGTCTTCTCATTTCATGCGCAAATCCTCCTAACTGCCAGTGGGAGAGGGCCCTGAGGTAACGACTGAGTGCCTTTGGTCCTACATCTTTTTGGAGGATCCTTCGATACCAGGAGAATGACTTCATGTGAAATGAGAGGTTCCTTAGGGAGCCTCGGATAAGGAGAACCACCAGCTCAATTTTTGTCTTTGTGGCACATTTCTCTGTGCACAATTCAGCTGCAGGTGCCTCAGTCATGAGGACCCCAGTGGCTGGAGAAGGCTAATGGGATGTCCATGTTTCATGTGGCTGCAACAGTTACTATTGAGAGGTAGGGGTGGACGTGTTGCCATTGAGCAACCAAAGTGGTTCTGAGGTGTGGTGGATGTGATGATGCACAGCAGTTATAATGGGCACAATTATAAAGGGCAATGAAAATTAAATTACATTTCATCACTGTTACTGTACTTTAAACAACTTAAGACAGAAAACAGTTCAAACAGAGGTCATACAATCTAAAAAAAGTGGCACTCATAACATACTATGCTGCATATTTGTGTCTAAAATGCAATCCTTCATGTTAATTCAATTCAATCAAGATTTATTGGCAGGCAGTGATTTGGATTCTTTATTTATTTATTTGAATTTTTTAAGATTAAATGCAAAATGCAGTCCAAGAAAAAGACTTCAGTGTCCTGTCCACAGAGATTGCTGACTTTCTATTGTTTACTACTGGCCACATTTTACAACAGGCTCAGTGGGAGGGGATCGATCCAAATCCCATTTCCCTTGTGGTCTCTCTTTCGCTCTCTTTCTGTTTCACTCTCTCTTGCTCTGTGTGTGTCTGTGTTTGTGTACTGAAGAACCCAAAAACTGCTTGGCACAGTCTGGACAGGATGTACTTGGCATATATAAGACCTACTGATGGGCACAGCTGGAGTGGTGTGTGTGTGTGTGCATTCATGTTTGACTTTGATGTTTTCTCATCATTGTTTAGCTGAACAAACAGCAAAATATACATTATGGCACAGACCTGTGTCCTGACTGACATGAGCATTTTCAGGAATCAACATTTTTGAACATTTCTTGGGCCGCAGAAAGCGTTGGACCATAAATTTTAAACTATCTCATTTCAAACTCACTGTCAAAACATTGAGCTCAGTTACCAGCTGACTGTAACTTCAGCAAACAACTGAGAAACATTCAAATGCCTTTGGTGGATGATAATTAAACTGGCATAAAGGCTGTCTTGAAAGGGTTATGTGACAAGGCATTTATTTATTATTTAGGATTGGTATATTTTGTTGTATGCTATTGACTACAGTTCCTTTACCAGTACTGGGTATAAGTGTATTTCCTCTTATCCACTGGGTGATGAGACTGGCTGAGCAACAAATTGGTAGTCAAAGCTTATCAGTGTTTATATCATCTCACAATTCAGTATAATCAAATACACAATATTCTGAAGTGTCCCTCTTTATGCTGTTATTGACCTTCATGCGGCGACATGGTGGCTTAGTGGTTAGCACTGTTGCCTCACAGTGAGAAGGTCGTGGGTTCAATTCCCATGGCCTTTCTGTGTGGAGTTTGCATGCTCTCCCCGTGTTTGCATGGGTTTCCTCCGGGTGCTCTGGTTTCCTCCCACATCCAAAGACATGCGGGTTAGGTGGACTGGAATCTTTAAATTGTCCATAGGTGTGCGTGTGGGTGTGTCTGTGTTTGTTTGTCTGTGTTGTGGCCCTGCGGCAGACTGGCGTCCTGTCCTGAGTGTACCCCGCCTCACGCCCTATGACTGCTGGGATAGGCTCCAGCCCCCCCGCGACCCTTAATTGGACTAAGCGGTTGAAGATGAATGAATGACCTTCATGCAAAATTGGAAGATCCTGACTATTTTTTAAAATCTGCACGACACTTTTAAAAATCAGAAGTTGCCACCAGACCTAGTGTTTGAGAAAATTTGTGCAAAGTTTGTAAATTTAAAGAAACTGAATTAAAAAAAAGCTCATTTCATGATATGTACATATAAAGTTGTAAACTAAAAAACCCAAATATGTTGACACCAGAGATGCCCCTTTTTTCTTTGATGCAGAGCTTCAAACCACCCCACACCTATTTCAATCTGATTGTTTTGAGCAGAATCAGAATATTATCACTGCTGGTTTTGGGGTTCCACCTTAATATTATCATTCCTGAACTGGTTATTATGAAATTAAATATCTGTTAATACTATTCCATGTAAAGACAGAAAGAAAAAAGTAGAAGAAAAAAGCTAACTTATTTTTAACACCATAAAGACTTGGTGGCATATCACTGGAGTCATGCACAGCAAGACAGTTTTGACTTATGGTTAAAATTTTAAACAAACTAATTCCAGACAAGTTATTGAAATTAACATCATGTCTGTCATTTTACAAAGTGAAAATATCAGCTATATGTTTCCGTTTTAAAGTTATGCACTAATTTTTAACGTTTTAGAGTTTAGACACACATGCTGCATTGCATTATGGGAACATTAGATTCCTGACGTCAGTGATTGGTTAGTCAGTATACAAGTTACTTAAATGTCAGGTGGGTTTCACAAAATGTCATTTTTCCATTTGTAAATAAAGGCAATTTGAAAAGTGAAAATTCTGTTTGTTAAGTGATTCAACACTTTTAGTGAATGTGTGGCACTTGGTGTTCACACTGCTATGAACACTGCCATCTACTGGCCAGTAAATGGCAGTGTTCATGGCACATGCTCATCCCACACATTTGTGAAAAGTGTTGAATCACTTAAACAGAATTTTCAGTTTTCAAATTTACTGTTTTTACAAATGAAAAAAATGACATATTTACAAATACAGATTTTTTTTTTTTTTAAACCCAACACGTTTCAGTAACTTACTGACTAACCAATCACTGACATCAGGAAACTAATGTTCCCATAATGCATTGCGGCATATGTGTCTAAACCTTCCAAATTAGTGCATTAATTTAAAACTAAAACTTATAGCTGATATTTTCACTTCATAAAATGACAGACGTAACATTAATTTCAACAACTTGTCCAGAATTAGTTTATTTTAAAATTTTAACCATAAGTCAAAATTGTCTGCCTGTGCATGACTTCAGTGACATGCCAGCAAGTCAGTATGATATTAAAATATTTTCCTTTCTCAATGCTCTTCTGTTTACAGGTATTTTTTGCCGAAAAAAAACTGACCTGAGATAGAAGTGGTGACTTGTTGTTGTGTCCATAGCTGCCAGTGCACTGGATTCAATATTGAAAGTTATCAGTTTAGCTTTCATCTGTAACTTGTGCAAAATTTTTAGGGGTTTATCTGTTTAGCTTTATAAAAGCTAACTTTTTAGTTAGCGGATTAATGATTATCAAAGCCAACTTTTTGGTTAGCTGTGCCCACCACTGGAAGCCCAATTGACAAAAGTAACTGTTAATGTCTGAATTACATACATTAAAAAAGAGGGGGAAAAAGTGACATTTCATCAAAAATTAACATCTAATTTTAGTGACATTAGTTTGCAGAGAATTTGTTAATTTCACTGCCAGGCCAAAACAAAATCCCATATTGGGCGGCCCTGATTAAGGGCCCTTTTACACATAACACGATTGAAGCAGAATGGCGTGTAAAGGAGGATTCGAATGACACTCATGGGAAATTGGAGCCGCACTTGAATGCCTCATACAGCAGTTGCCACATCCATTCGGGCATGGCACATGTGCTCGAAATTTATGTGCCGCTTGCACCAGAAACCCATTTGGGCGGCGGACAAGAGGAGGTTCCACTGCAATCTGATCATGTTCGCAACGTTCGCACGCCATGTCGTATGCAAGGTGGTCAGCAAGTAGCACTTCGGTGTGCACTGGACACGTGCAACCGGCTGATAAAAAATAAAAGGGAAAAAAGTAAACCATGTTAGTTCAGTACTTCTGTGTTTACGTCCAAGAGGAGGATAATTCTTGTATTGTCTGCTCTTTATAACAGGAATTACAGTAGTGTTCAGAATAATAGTAGTGCTATGTGATGAAAAAGATTAATCCAGGTTTTGAGTATATTTCTTATTGTTACATGAGAAACAAGGTAACAGTAGATTCAATAGATTCTCACAAATCCAACAAGACCAAGCATTCATGATATGCACACTCTTAAGGCGATTAAATTGGGCTATTAGTAAAATAGGGGGTGAAAGGGGGTGTTCACAGTAATAGTAGTCAGCACCTGTTGAACATGCTTTTCTCTTTGAAAGCCTGAGGAAAATGGGACGTTCAAGACATTGTTCAGAAGAACAGCGTAGTTTGACTAAAAAGGTGATTGGAGAGGGGAAAACTTATACGCAGGCGCAAAAAATTATAGGCTGTTCATCTACAATGATCTCCAGTGCTTTAAAATGGACAAAAAAACCAGAGACGCGTGGAAGAAAACAGAAAACAACCGTCAAAATGGATAGAAGAATAACCAGAATGGCAAAGGCTCACCCATTGATCAGCTCCATGATGATCAAAGACAGTCTGGAGTTACCTGTACGTTCTGTGACAGTTAGAAGATGCCTGTGTGAAGCGAATTTATTTGCAAGAATCCCCTGCAAAGTGTTGTATGGCTGGGGGGCCTGGCTGCCTTTTTGTTTCTGTCTTTTGTTTTTCCTTCCAGGTGGCTTGCATTTGGGACTGAGTGGCTGTGTTGCTGAGGTTATCAGGACCTCACCCTGATCACCTGCGGCTCGTCAGGACTCACAGCTGAGGTGCATCTATATGGATTGGAACATGGTGGCATTTAAGACTGGAGTATACAGTGTGTATTTGCCAGAGACTCGACCTTGTGACCAGACGGGTGAGATCGTCGTCTCGGGAGCCATCTCATCATCAGTGGAAGCAGAGAACGTCCAGGGTTTGATGCACGGTCTGTGAAAGAAGAGGGGGTGAGGTCTCACGCTCGTCAGCACACTTCCTGAGGTACGTTAGATTTTGTGACTAACATTTATACAGTCAGTAAATGTGGTGTCCCTCACACCTTTTTATATTGAGCTGTATGTTAGTCATGTATCGGCTTCCACTGCAGTGGAGTTTTGTGAACTGGATGTTCCATGCCTGCAGGTTGGGAAGCTGATTAGTAATCAAGCCAGGAAGTGTTTGCTGTTTATGTACACCTTTAAGTGTTCTCTCTGTGTGTAGAGTGTGGACTCACATAATGGTTCCTTCTTTCACAGACTCGGTTTGTTGCGGCCACCTGGGAGGTGTCGGCGGGGTCCTTGGGTCCGAACAGCTTCTGGCTCCAGACCGTTAGCACTGCTGGGAGCGCACCACGCCAGACCGCACTTTCTTTTGTTATTTTTTGTATCACTGTTATGTATTAAATTCAGTTAGCCTTTGTACCGTGCTCTGCTTATTTCATACTGGGTCCTTCAAACGCTGGTCGGTTCTCCGAGCTGCGTCCGACACATAACACAAAGTCCCTCTGTTAAATAAAAGACATGTGCAGAAGAGGTTACAATTTGCCAAAGAACACATCAACTGGCCTAAAGAGAAATGGAGGAATATTTTGTGGACTGATGAGAGTAAAATTGTTTTTCTTTGGGTCCAAGGGCCGCAGGCAGTTTGTGGGATGACCCCCAAACTCTGAATTCAAGCCACAGTTCACAGTGAAGACAGTGAAGCATGATGGTGCAACCATCATGATATGGGCATGTTTGTCCTACTGTGGTGTTGGGCCTATATATCGCATACCAGGTATCATGGATCAGTTTGGATATGTCAGAATACTTGAAGAGGTCATGTTGCCTTATGCTGAAGAGGACATGCCCTTGAAATGGGTGTTTCAACAAGACAATGACCTCAAGTACACTAATAAATGAGCAAAATCTTGGTTCCAAACCAACAAAATGAATGCCTTGCAGATGTGAAGAAATCATGAAAAACTGTGGTTATACAACTAAATACTAGTTTAGTGATTCACATGATTGCTAAAAAAGCAGTTTGAACATAATAGTTTTGAGTTTGTAGCATCAACAGCAGATGCTACTATTATTGTGAACACCCCCTTTTCTACTTTTTTTTTACTAATAGCCCAATTTAATAGGCTTAAGAGTGTGCATATCATGAATGCTTGGTCTTGTTGGATTTGTGAGAATCTACTGAATCTACTGGTACCTTGTTTCTCATGTAACAATAAGAAATATACTCAAAACCTGGATTAATCTTTTTAGTCACAGAGCACTACTATTATTCTGAACACTACTGTAAATATGAAAAAGTGCGGTTGTGGGTTTTTTTTTGTGTGTGTGTGTGTGTTTTTTTTACAGTGAGAACAGAATCAAGGCCAGTAACATGATTGTCTTACATTTAAACAGTACATTCATTGTTCTTATGATGTTCTGTTTTGTCCTTTCAGATTTCCCTTGATTTATGCACAGCATAAATAATATGTCCAGCATGTAATCACTGTTGCTGTTGTCTGAGTGCGAGCACTGTGTTCGTGCACGCGCACACGAGCATGCACAAAACCGCAGCGCGGGATCGCTCATGCCTGTCCGACCGTGTGTCCCTCCCAACTTTTCGCACTTTGCCAATTCTGTTTTGGGCACTCTTTTTTGGCCAGTTTCTACATCTTGCAACCAACTTCATGTTATGTGTGAAGGGGCCATAGGACACACAGCAAGAAGAAATAGGTATACCGTTTTTCCATATAATCCTTCCTGCAAAGTTGTATGGATTTGTGGCCATTGTATTTGTGTTTTACAAAATACTTACAATTAAGAAATCACAAAATAATTTATTCCTGTGCTATTTCTGTGTATTAACCAGAACCTCTGGGAATTCATGACTACACAAATTCTGCATGACATTGCAATTTTGTCCAATCACAGCAACATTTCAACATTTCAACACTTTCAGCTGTCCATCACAAATCTCATGCCCTCATTTGTGTTTGTGAAGAAACACAGATGTGTGACAACAACGTCTCACATTTCCTCACAAAAGTATGGCTAAATGGAGGCAGGTGGAATAAATGGCATATAATGTCCACTAGTATGGACTTTGTTTACACCACACTATCATTATGCCATGATTGAATCCTACTGAAAATGTGAGAGCAGCTTACAGCTTTTAGACTTGTTTCTGTGAGCCCCACTGTGGGAGTTGTTGAGCTTGACAAGATGGGAGGGTCAGAACATTTTCCTAAAAACAACGTAGTGGATTAATGAAATAGAACTTTATATTTTGATTGGTTCATAGCAGTTATGCTTTTACAGTTTTTCAATTGCTAAGACACATTTCTCGAAACCTGCTCTCCTTTTCTCTAAACTGTGAACACAAACCCAAATTTTCAAGCTACATTCACAAAACCCCAGACTTTTGCACAGGATGTTTGTTATTTGTACTTTTTTTACTATGTACAAGTGCTAAATGCACAGGTTTTTTTGTTGTTGTTTTGCAACATGCATTTAGCCTACAGTAGACAATAAACATTTATTTCTACAGCTTCATGTCCTGAAAATTGTAGTTTCTATTTTTCTATGTAGTGTTTAGAGACTGCTCAGTAGTGTTTTTTTAATTTTGACTGACTCGGGGCACGATTTGACAACATAGTTCAGTTTTGAGCACAGATTGAACTGTTTTGAGGTGAAAGTTTGGTTTTGCAAGAAGATTCTGGGGTTTTGTGAATGTAGCTTGAAAACTGGGATTTGTGTTCACAGTTTAGAGAAAAGGAGAGCAGCTTTCGAGAAATGTATCTTAGCAGTTGAGAAAAACTGTAATAAATAGCTGCAAATTAATTGAAGTTATTTCATTACATTTAAACTTCATTTTAGATTTATAATGTTAATATACTTTATGATATAAACCATTAAATTGTAATTGTAAATTACCACAAAAAAGGAAAAAAACAATAACAATGACAAAAAAAAAAAAAAAAAAAAAAAAATATATATATATATATATATATATATATATATATATATATATATATATATATATATATATATATATATATATATATATACAGTATTATTGGAATGTGGGCTTCCATCTCCATTAATTGATGACCAAAGGAAACAATTTGTGCACCTTGTTTTTAAGCCTTATAAGGTGTTCTGGTCTGTGGGACCCATTTTCAGTTTTTAGCTTAAGATAAATGATACATATGTCTCTCTCATGGACCATATTCACTGTGTACCTTGGCCAAGGATTTCCCTTGTTTTCTTTTTCTGTCAATGCGAAATGCTCAGATGATGACAGTTTACCTATGGGATATTTAGTGGTCTAAACAAAGTCTGTTTTTCAATTGATCTGGTTGGCCAGATTTCACTATGAAATACATTTTTTTTTTCCATTAATGCAGATATGTTATACCATTTCAAGGAAAGGAAGTGACCATGCATCTATTTTCCTGTGGTACCAAATATATTTGGTGTAATATTACACTTGGTATGACTGTATATCAGAATATTCTTTGACGGTTATTGAAGGTTTACCACTCACATAGGGAACGCCAAACAACCCAAACTCCAGCATGCCAGGGATCGCCCATTTTATGTCATTCCAGTTGGCACCATTGTCCCCCAGCCAGTGACCTGAATACTTGCCCACACCTGGGAAGGACGACCGGGTGAGCATCAGGGTACGGTTCGTACCGAACACATGCTGCAAAGCTCTGCGGGAAGAAAAACAAGGAGGGTAAAAATGAGAGAAAGGGAGCAAGTGGTCTTACGGTCAAAAATTGCTTTTTAATGCAACACTCTATTCTTGCTCCTCGTCTGTGGGTTCATGGCCCGTGTGGTGCCAGGGCTCCTCTCTGTGAGCCACTGTCAGTGCCCTGTATACATCCCCTTGTGTGCAGGGGTATTTCCAGTGCATCTGAGATTGGGGTGTGTGTGTGTGTGAATTGTGTCATGGTTGTGTCTGGGCTGCTCCTCCGGCAGTTTGTCGGGGTGCTGCGGTGGCCTTGGTGGGTGCCTTCCCTGATTCTCCTTGTTTCCCGTGGGGCTCTGCATCCTGGATCTCTTTCCATCAAGGTATGTGCATTCACCCGTCTGGATCTTGTCATGCCCGAGTGGTTCTTGGGTCTTGGCCCAACACACCAGCCACAGAAGTGACCGGATATTCAGCTGTGATCTGGGTACCTGTATGTGGAGGATTCTGTGTTTGTGGCCATCTCCACAATTCAGTTCTGGGTGTTCCCAAGAGGATTAAGACTGTGGTGTCCTGGAATAGGTGTATGGATCTTCACTAATTAAACAACAGTCTGTTGTCTCTGTCTGTTGTCTCTGCCTTTTTATGTGTTGCTGTTTGTCCCAGTATGTTGTATTGTGGGAGTTCCTCTTCTTTGGTGTTTCACAAATTACATCACCTTACTGTTATTAATGTCACCCTAGTCTTTTGTTATTGTTGGCCTTTATGTTGTTTTGATGTTCAGTCCTCCTTGACAGAAATTGTTACCATTAAATAAAACATTACGGGTCGATCAAGAAGTGCAGGTGAATGTCACACACGCACACCAAGTTCACCCATGCACTATGTTATCTGTCTTGCGAGATCAAATAGCATGTATATTTAAAAAAAAAATGGTTCTGTCATTTATGGCATATACCATCACTATATATGCAGACAGGTGGAAAATAAACAGGGACAGATATAACATACAACAAAACAGATATCACACATGCATACTGATGAAGTAGGCAAAGGTACATTGATACTGGCACCTCAGCTGGAACTACTTGCTTTTTCCTTTTTTCTCCACCCTATAATTTTGCTTGATTAGAAAAATCAAAGTGGCATTGATTTCCATGACAATACAAAGCTTCAATGATGTTTACAGAATATGTCTCCTGCCAATAATACATTTTAATTAGGGGTCGAAGGAAAAAAGGAGAGAGTGAGAAAGTAGACAAACGAAAGATGAGCAGGATTTACAACCCCTGGCAAAAATTATGGAATCACCGGCTTCGGAGGATGTTCATTCTGTTGTTTAATTTTGTAGAAAAAAAGCAGATCACAGACATGACACAAAACTAAAGTCATTTCAAAAGGCAACTTGCTGGCTTTAAGAAACACTATAAGAAATCAAGAAAAAAAGATTGTGACAGTCAGTAACGGTTACTTTTTTAGACCAAGCAGAGGAAAAAAATATGGACTCACTCAATTCTGAGGAATAAATTATGGAATCACCCTGTAAATTTCCATCCCCAAAACTAACACCTGCATCAAATCACATCTGCTCGTTGACATTGACCCTATGTGTCTTTTTGCAAGGAATGTTTTCACAGTTTTTGCTCTATGGCAAGATGCATTATCTTCTTGAAAAATGATTTCATCATCCTTAAACATCAGAAAAGTGTCCAAAATAGCAACGTAAACTTGTGCATTTATTGATGATGTAATGACAGCCATCTCCCCAGTGCCTTTACATGACATGCAGCCCTATATCATCAATGACTGTGGAAATTTACATGTTCTCTTCAGGCAGTCATCTTTATAAATCTCATTGGAACGGCACCAAACAAAAGTTCCAGCATCATCACCTTGCCCAATGCAGATTCGAGATTCATCACTGAATATGACTTTCATCCAGTCATCCACAGTCCACGATTGCTTTTCTTTAGCCCATTGTAATCTTGTTTTTTATGTTTAGGTGTTAATGATGGCTTTTGTTTAGCTTTTCTGTATGTAAATCCCATTTCCTTTAGGCGGTTTCTTACAGTTCGGTCACAGACGTTGACTCCAGTTTCCTCCCATTCGTTCCTCATTTGTTTTGTTGTGCATTTTCGATTTTTGAGACATATTGCTTTAAGTTTTCTGTCTTGACGCTTTGATGTCTTCCTTGGTCTACCAGTATGTTTGCCTTTAACAACCTTCCCATGTTGTTTGTATTTGGTCCAGAGTTTAGACACAGCTGACTGTGAACAACCAACATCTTTTGCAACATTGCGTGATGATTTACCATCTTTTAAGAGTTTGATAATCCTCTCCTTTGTTTCAATTGACATCTCTCGTGTTGGAGCCATGATTCATGTCAGTCCACTTGGTGCAACAGCTCTCCAAGGTGTGATCACTCCTTTTTAGATGCAGACTAACAAGCAGATGGGATTTGATGCAGGTGTTAGTTTTGGGGATGAAAATTTACAGGGTGATTCCATAACTTATTCCTCAGAATTGAGTGAGTCCATATTTTTTTCCTCTGCTTGGTCTAAAAAGTAACCGTTACTGACTGCCACAATCTTTTTTCTTGATTTCTTATATTGTTTCTTAAAGCCAGAAAGTTTCCATTTGAAATTACTTTAGTTTTGTGTCATGTCTGTGATCTGCTTTTTTCTACAAAATTAAACAACTGAATGAACATCTTCCGAGGCCGGTGATTCCATAATTTTTGCCAGGGGTTGTAATACCAAACCAGTGCGTGAGCAAGGTGAGATCAGAGGGCTTGAATTTCATCTCCCACACCTGTGTGTGTGTGTGTGTGTGCGCGCGCGCGCACGTGTGTGCATGTGTTTGTGGCAGAGTGCTTGCATGTGTGCATTCATATGTCAGTGACATTGACCATATGAATTCAGGCTGTCTTGTCATCATTCATGATTGTTGTTTTTTATTGTTAATTTTATGTGGTGTACATTATTACTGTAATAAGCAAAGCTGAAGGTGATGTCACATTACATCTTTACTGATTGGTAATTAGGTAATAGTACCTATAAGACATCAAGATAGTAGTGACATCTGGACAGTGGAAGGAAGACAAGGAGACTTAGTGGTGAAACGAAGATGTCCACCAAAGCAAAAAGGAGAAAGAGGTTGGTGAAAAGGTTTTTGGTATAGTCAGAGAGAAGTAGAAAGTAAACAGTAGTACAAGGAGATGCGGCATCAGGCAGTAAGAGAAGTGGCAAAAGTGAAGGAAAGGGCATATTGTGATATATACAAGAAGTTGAATAGTAAGGAAGGAGGACTTGTACCAATTGGTAAGACAAAGAGACATAGCTGGAAAGAATGTAAAGCAGGTTAGGGTGGTAAAAGATGCACATGGTAATGTGCTGACAAACAAGGAAAGTGTCTTGAGAAAGTGGAGGGAATATTTTGAAAAGGCTGGATAATGTGGCAAAAGTAAATTAGAGACTACAAGAAATTAGCAAGACCCTCATGACACATAGCACGAATGAGGCCATATGACGTCAGAATGATGAATCGGCCAAATCCGAAAAATGTTGAGGTGCAGTCTGAAAATGTTGGACAACAGTTTCTGAGCAGTCGACATGGGCGGGCCCATTCGCGCGGCTGCTTCAAATGTTTTGCACATGTGCAAAACACTCGTTGCACAGACCAGGTGGGACACTCATTGAATGCCAGTCTATGTGCAGTCTGAGTACATCCCACTGCAATCTACATATTCGTATGGTGTCATAACAGTATTCGGAACAATCTGATCACGGTCAGGGGAACCCCAAAATGGATCAGGTGTTGTGAAAGTGTAGGAACACGGACCCACAACAGGGGGCGCAAATGAACGGACAATGGAGAAGGTAAATAACAAGTTTTACTGTTGTGAAACGAGCACAACCAATACAATAATCAACAATTTGGGGTTAAGCCGAATTCTGCTGGTGTCGTGTGGGCAGGCTCGAAGGTAGGAGACGTCCGTCCAAGTCGAACCGGAACCACCCAGATCTCCTCTGCCACCGAACCCTGGAAGTACTGGAACTGCCAAGTCCCGAATTCCCAGGTGGCCACTGCCTCCGCTCGTCGGATCCGGTACTGCTGGCAAGAGAGAGCAACAAACACACAGGTGTGGATGCGGCTGCACCCAGTAACACGGAGAGGGGAGAAGCCGCCTCCACCTCTCGTCACAATAAAGCAGGAAGGTGAGTACTTATCCAAGCAATCGGCTTTCGGTAGTCAGCTGTCCTGAAAGGTTTAACAAGTATTATCAGATAACACAGAATATGCTGCAGAGAAGGTTACCTCTATCTCAAGGCGATATCTCGGCACTGAGGTGGAGACGCCGTCCTGCTGATATACCTCCGTGCTGAGTGGAACAGCTGTGTCCAGTGATGGGTGACAGCTGTCACCCTGGCTGCTCTCGTGAGGCGGCAGCGCCCTCTGGTGCCTGGAGCCCGCACTCCAGGCAGGGCGCCCTCTGGTGGTGGTGGGCCAGCAGTACCTCCTCTTCAGCGGCCCACACAACAGGACCCCCCCCTCAACGGGCGCCTCCTGGCGCACGACCGGGCTTGTCCGGATGGCGACGGTAGAAGTCGGCCAGGAGGGCCGGGTCCAGGATGAAGCCCCTCTTCACCCAGGAGCGTTCTTCGGGACCGTACCCCTCCCAGTCCACCAGGTACTGAAAACCCCGGCCCATTCGACGGACGTCGAGGAGCCGGCGCACAGTCCAAGCCGGTTCCCCGTCGATGATCCGGGCAGGAGGTGGTGCCGGACCCGGGGTGCAGAGGGGTGAGGTGTGATGGGGTTTTATCCGGGAAACATGAAATACTGGATGGATCCGCAGTGAGGCCGGGAGCTGGAGCCTCACTGCGGCGGGATTGATGACTTTAAGGATCTTGAAGGGTCTGATGTATCGTTCGTGGAGTTTTGGGGAGTCCACTTGCAGAGGAATGTCCTTGGTGGACAACCACACTTCCTGCCCAGGACGATACGTGGGGGCCGGGGCCCACCGGCGGTCTGCATGTTTCTTCGCCCTCGTCCGGGCCTTCAACAAAGCAGAACGGGTGGCACGCCACACCCGACGGCACTTCCGTAGGTGGGCCTGGACCGAGGGCACACCGACCTCTCCCTCAACCACCGGAAACAAGGGGGCTGATACCCCAAACACACCTCAAAAGGGGAGAGGCCGGTGGCTGACGACACTTGACTGTTGTGGGCATACTCGATCCAGGCCAGGTGGGTACTCCAGGCCGTCGGGTGCGCGGCTGTCACACAGCGCAAGGTTTGCTCCATCTCCTGGTTTGCCCGTTCTGCTTGTCCGTTGGTCTGGGGGTGGTACCCGGACGAGAGACTGACCGTGGCCCCCAGTTCCCGGCAAAAGCTCCTCCAAACATGCGAGGAGAACTGGGGACCGCGATCGGAGACGATGTCTGATGGTATCCCATGCAGACGGACGACGTGGTGGACTAGGAGGTCCGCTGTCTCCTGGGCCGTTGGGAGCTTCGGGAGGGCCACGAAGTGGGCCGCCTTGGAGAATCGGTCCACTATCGTGAGGACGACGGTGTTTCCCTGGGACGGCGGGAGACCCGTGACAAAATCCAGGCCGATGTGGGACCAGGGGCGATGAGGCACGGGCAGCGGCTGTAGCAATCCCGGTGTCTTACGGTGATCCGCCTTGCCCCTGGCACAGGTGGTACAGGCCTGGATGTAACCCCGGACGTCGGCCTCCAGGGACGCCCACCAGAAGCGCTGCCGGACGACTGCCACGGTTCTTCGCACCCCAGGGTGACAGGAGAGCTTAGAACCGTGACAGAAGTCCAGAACTGCAGCCCTGGCTTCTGGTGGGACGTAGAGTTTGTTCTTCGGTCCGGTTCCGGGGTCCGGGTCTCGTGTCAGGGCCTCCCGGACGGTTTTCTCCACGTCCCAGGTGAGGGCGGCCACGATAGCGGACTCCGGGATGATGGGTTCCGGGGGATCCGACGGCTCCGTTTTGACCTCATCTTCGTGTACCCGGGACAAGGCATCTGATCTTTGGTTTTTGGTCCCGGGACGGTAGGTGATCCGGAAGTCAAAACGGCCGAAGAACAGTGACCAGCGGGCTTGCCTGGGGTTCAGTCGCTTGGCGGTCCTGATATACTCCAGGTTCCGGTGGTCAGTGAAAACCGTGAATGGCACGGACGTTCCCTCCAACAGATGTCTCCACTCCTCAAGAGCCTCTTTCACCGCAAGGAGCTCTCGATTGCCGACGTCATAGTTCCGTTCGGCTGGGGTCAACCTGCGGGAAAAATAGGCACACGGGTGAAGGACCTTATCGGTCTTCCCGCTCTGGGACAGCACGGCTCCTATCCCTGAGTCCGAGGCGTCCACTTCAACCACTAACTGGCGACTAGGATCGGGCTGCACCAGAACGGGTGCAGACGAGAAGCGCCGTTTCAACTCCTTAAACGCGGCATCGCACCGATCCGCCCAGTTGAAGGGAACTTTTGGTGAGGTCAGGGCTGTCAGGGGGCTAACTACCTGACTGTAGCCCTTAATGAACCTCCTGTAGAAATTAGCAAAGCCTAGGAACTGTTGCAACTTCCTACGGCTTGTTGGTTGGGGCCAGTCTCTCACCGCCGCAACCTTGGCCGGATCAGGGGCGACGGAGTTGGAGGAGATGATGAACCCCAGGAAGGACAAAGAAGTGCGGTGGAACTCACACTTCTCGGCCTTCACAAACAGCCGGTTCTCTAACAACCGCTGCAGGACCTGACGTACATGCCGGACATGAGTCTCAGGATCCGGAGAAAAGATGAGTATATCGTCTAGATATACGAAGACGAACCGGTGCAGGAAGTCCCGCAATACGTCGTTAACCAAGGCTTGGAACGTCGCGGGGGCGTTTGTGAGGCCGAACGGCATGACCAGGTACTCAAAGTGACCTAAGGGGGTGTTGAATGCCGTCTTCCACTCGTCTCCCTTCCGGATCCGAACCAGATGATACGCGTTTCTAAGATCAAGCTTGGTAAAAATCTTGGCTCCATGCAGGGGCGTGAACACCGAATCCAACAGGGGTAACGGGTATCGGTTGCGAACCGTGATTTCGTTCAGCCCCCTATAATCGATGCATGGACGAAGTCCGCCATCTTTTTTACCCACGAAAAAGAAACCTGCGCCCATCGGGGAGGTGGAATTTCGGATCAACCTGGCAGCTAACGAGTCCCGGATGTAGGTCTCCATTGATTCGCGCTCAGGCTGTGAGAGGTTGTACAGTCTACTGGACGGGAACCCACTGCCTGGAACCAAATCGATGGCACAATCGTACGGACGGTGGGGGGGAGTGTGAGCGCCAGATCCTTGCTGAACACGTCGACAAGGTCGTGGTACTCCACCGGCACCGTCCCCAGATTGGGCGGGACTCTGACCTCCTCCTTAGCTTGGGAGCCGGGAGGAACCGAGGAACCTAGACACACCCGATGGCAGGTCTCGCTCCACTGAACCACTACCCCGGACGGCCAATCAATCCGGGGATTGTGCTTCAACATCCAGGGAAAGCCTAAATTCACACGGGAAGTGGCCTGAGTCACAAAAAACTCGATCACCTCCCGGTGGTTTCCTGACACCACCAGCGTTACAGGTGGTGTCTTATGTGTGATCGGAGGGAGCAGGGAGCCATCTAGTGCTCGAACCTGCACAGGCGAGGTAAGTGCCACCAGAGGGAGCCCTATCTCCCTGGCCCATCTGCAGTCCAACAGATTCCCCTCAGAGCCCGTGTCCACCAGTGCTGGGGCCTTCAGGGTTAAATCCTCATACAGGATCGTGACTGGGAGTCGTGTAGCAATGTGGGTGTGTCCCACGTGAATGTCTCGGCCCACCCCTAGCCCAGTCTCTAGGGGCGGGCGTTGGTGTTGTAACCGCTCGGGGCAGTCTCTCACATGGTGCTCTAGTGCACCACAAACAAAACAAGCTCCATGGGCCCGTCTCCTCTGTGCAGCTGGTGCCCTAAATGTTGCCCTACTCGTGTCCATAGCTTCGTCAGTAGGGGGAGCTGTGGCCCCACGGAGCGCAGGGGCCGTGGAGCGTGGGGAAGGCGGAGCGCGGTCGGAACCGGAAGGGAGAGGGACGGCGCGTGCCCGGCCACGCCCTTCGTCTCGTTCCCGCAGACGTTCTTCTAACCGGTTGCCCAACCGTATGACAAGATCGATAAGCCCGTCTAAATCCCGCGGTTCGTCCTTAGCCACCAGGTGCTCCTTGAGAACCAAAGACAGTCCGTTTACAAAGGCGGCGCGGAGGGCAGCGTTATTCCAGCCGGATCTCGCAGCCGCGATGCGGAAGTCGACTGCATAAACAGCTGCGCTCCGGCGCCCCTGTCTCATTGACAGTAGCACGGTTGAAGCGGTTTCTCCTCTATTAGGGTGATCGAACACGGTTCTGAGCCCCCTCACAAACCCATCGTATGTCAGAAGGAGCCGTGAATTCTGCTCCCAGAGCGCTGTAGCCCAAGCGCGTGCCTCACTGCGAAGCAGGTTTATGACATAAGCTACTTTACTAGCATCGGTCGCGTACATAACGGGACGCTGTGCGAAGACGAGCGAACACTGCATCAGAAAATCCGCGCACGTCTCCACACAGCCTCCGTATGGCTCTGGAGGGCTTATGTATGCTTCCGGGGAAGGAGGGAGAGGTCGTTGAACAACCAGTGGAACGTCAACGTTACGCACAGGATCTACGGGAGGGAGAGCCGCAGCGGCACCCGGGGGGCGCGCTTCCACCTGCGCGGCGAGAGCCTCCACCCTGCGGTTCAGGAGGACGTTCTGCTCAGTCATGAAATCCAACCGAGTCGTGAAAGCGGTGAGGATCCGCTGCAACTCACCGATTACCCCTCCCGCGGACGCCTGCGCGTCCTGTTCTTCCATTGGCCGTTCAACAGCCGGTTGACCCCCCTCGGGATCCATGACGCTGGCCGAGATATCCTGTTGTGAAAGTGTAGGAACACGGACCCACAACAGGGGGCGCAAATGAACGGACAATGGAGAAGGTAAATAACAAGTTTTACTGTTGTGAAACGAGCACAACCAATACAATAATCAACAATTTGGGGTTAAGCCGAATTCTGCTGGTGTCGTGTGGGCAGGCTCGAAGGTAGGAGACGTCCGTCCAAGTCGAACCGGAACCACCCAGATCTCCTCTGCCACCGAACCCTGGAAGTACTGGAACTGCCAAGTCCCGAATTCCCAGGTGGCCACTGCCTCCGCTCGTCGGATCCGGTACTGCTGGCAAGAGAGAGCAACAAACACACAGGTGTGGATGCGGCTGCACCCAGTAACACGGAGAGGGGAGAAGCCGCCTCCACCTCTCGTCACAATAAAGCAGGAAGGTGAGTACTTATCCAAGCAATCGGCTTTCGGTAGTCAGCTGTCCTGAAAGATTTAACAAGTATTATCAGATAACACAGAATATGCTGCAGAGAAGGTTACCTCTATCTCAAGGCGATATCTCGGCACTGAGGTGGAGACGCCGTCCTGCTGATATACCTCCGTGCTGAGTGGAACAGCTGTGTCCAGTGATGGGTGACAGCTGTCACCCTGGCTGCTCTCGTGAGGCGGCAGCGCCCTCTGGTGCCTGGAGCCCGCACTCCAGGCAGGGCGCCCTCTGGTGGTGGTGGGCCAGCAGTACCTCCTCTTCAGCGACCCACACAACATCAGGCACATCAGATCCTGCCGGCATGTCCTGCTTGTGCCACATGCATGCACCTCCACAAGATCCCGTTCAGGGAATCCAAAGGATATGTTGATATGCGACATGTATATGGCACGCATCCATCATGTGAAGTGGATGTGGACATTGCACAATCAAATCAAATCAATTTTATTTATATAGCACCAAATCACAACAAATAGTCGCCCCAAGGCGCTTTATATTGTAAGGCAAAAGCCATACAATAATTACAGAAAAACCCCAACGGTCAAAACAACCCCTTATGAGCAAGCACTTGGCGACAGTGGGAAGGAAAACTCCCTTTTAACAGGAAGAAACCTCCAGCAGAACCAGGCTCAGGGAGGGGCAGTCTTCTGCTGGGACTGGTTGGGGCTGAGGGGAGAGAATCAGGAAAAAGACATGCTGTGGAAGAGAGCAGAAATCAATCACTAATGATTAAAAGCAGAGTGGTGCATACAGAGCAAAAAGAGGTGAATAAAAAGAAACACTGGGTGCATCATGGGAAACCCCCCAGCAATCTAAGTCTATAGCAGCATAACTGAGGGATGGTTCAGGGTCACCTGATCCAGCCCTAACTATAAGCTTTTTCAAAAAGGAAAGTTTTAAACTCAATCTTAAAAGTAGAGAGGGTGTCTGTCTCCCTAATCCGAATTGGGAGCTGGTTCCACAGGAGAGGAGCCTGAAAGCAGAAGGCTCTGCCTCCCATTCTACTCTTACAAACCCTAGGAACTACAAGTAAGCCTGCAGTCTGAGAGCGAAGCGCTCTATTGGGGTGATATGGTACTATGAGGTCCCTAAGATAAGATGGGACCTGATTATTCAAAACCTTATAAGTAAGAAGAATTTTAATTTCTATTCTGGAATTAACAGGGAGCCAATGCAGAGAAGCCAATATGGGTGAAATATGCTCTCTCCTTCGAGTCCCTGTCAGTACTCTAGCTGCAGCATTTTGAATTAACCGAATGCTTTTCAGGGAACTTTTAGGACAACCTGATATTAATGAATTAGAATAGTCCAGCCTAGAAGAAATAAATGCATGCATTAGCTTTTCAGCATCACTCTGAGACAAGACCTTTCTAATTTTAGAGATATTGCGCAAATGCAAAAAAGCAGTCCTACATATTTGCTTAATATGCGCATTGAAGGACATATCCTGATCAAAAATGACTCCAAGATTTCTTACAGTATTACTGGAGGTCAGGGTAATGCCATCCAGAGTAAGGATCTGGTTAGACACCATGTTTCTAAGATTTGTGGGGCCAAGTACAATAACTTCAGTTTTATCTGAATTTTAAAGCAGGAAATTAGAGGTCATCCATGTCTTTATGTCTGAAAGACATTCCTGCAGTTTAACTAATTGGTGTGTGTCCTCTGGCTTCATGGATAGATAAAGCTGGGTATCATCTGCGTAACAATGAAAATTTAAGCAATGCTTTCTAATAATACTGCCTAAGGGAAGCATGTATAAAGTGAATAAAATCGGTCCTAGCACAGAACCTTGTGGAACTCCATAATTAACCTTAGTCTGTGAAGAAGACTCCCCATTTACATGAACAAACTGTAATCTATTAAATAAATATGATTCAAACCACTGCAGCGCAGTGCCTTTAATACCTATGGCATGCTCTAATCTCTGTAATAAAATTTTATGGTCAACAGTATCAGAAGCTGCACTGAGGTCTAACAGGACGAGCACAGAGATGAGTCCACTGTCTGAGGCCATAAGAAGATCATTTGTAACCTTCACTAATGCTGTTTCTGTATTATGATGAATTCTGAAACTTGACTGAAACTCTTCAAATAGACCATTCCTCTGCAGATGATCAGTTAGCTGTTTTACAACTACCCTTTCAAGAATTTTTGAGAGAAAAGGAAGGTTGGAGATTGGCCTATAATTAGCTAAGATAGCTGGCTCAAGTGATGGCTTTTTAAGTAATGGTTTAATTACTGGCACCTTAAAAGTCTGTGGTACATAACCAACTAATAAAGATAGATTGGTCATATTTAAGATTGAAGCATTAATTAACGGTAGGGCTTCCTTGAGCAGCCTGGTAGGAATGGGGTCTAATAGACATGTTGATGGTTTGGAGGAAGTGACTAATGAAAGTAACTCAGACAGAACAATCGGAGAGAAAGAGTCTAACCAAATACCAGCATTACTGAAAACAGTCGAACATAAAGATATGTCTTTGGGATTGTTATGAATAATTTTTTCTCTAATAGTTAAAATTTTATTAGCAAAGAAAGTCATGAAGTCATTACTAGTTAAAGTTAAAGGAATACTCGGCTCAATAGAGCTCTGACTCTTTGTCAGCCTGGCTACAGTGCTGAAAAGAAACCTGGGGTTGTTCTTATTTTCTTCAATTAGTGATGAATAGTAAGATGTCCTAGCTTTACGGAGGGCTTTTTTATAGAGCAACAGACTCTTTTTCCAGGCTAAATGAAGATCTTCTAAATTAGTGAGACGCCATTTCCTCTCCAGCTTACGGGTTATCTGCTTTAAGCTGTGAGTTTGTGGGTTAAACCATGGAGTCGGGCACTTCTGATTTAAGGTTCTCTTTTTCAGAGGAGCTACAGCATCCAAAGTTGTGCTCAATGAGGATGTAAAGCTATTGACGAGATAATCTATCTCACTCACAGAGTTTAGGTAGCTACTCTGCACTGTGTTGGTATATGGCACTGAAGAACATAACAAAGAAGGAATCATATCCATAAACCTAGTTACAGCGCTTTCAGAAAGACTTCTACTGTAATGAAACTTATTCCCCACTGCTGGGTAGTCCATTAAAGTAAATGTAAATGTTATTAAGAAATGATCAGACAAAAAGGGGTTTTCAGGGAATACTGTTAAGTCTTCATTTTCTATGCCATATGTCAGAACAAGATCTAAAGTGTGGCTAAGGTGTTGGGTGGGCTCATTTATATTTTGAGCGAAGCCAACTGAGTCTCATAATAGATTCTCAGCATCTATGTGGATGTTAAAATCACCCACTATAATTATCTTATCTGAGCTAAGCACTAAGTCAGACAAAAGGTCTGAAAAATCACAAAGAAACTCACAGTAACGACCAGGTGGACGATAGATAATAACAAATAAAACTGGTTTTTGAGACTCCCAATTTGGATGGACAAGACTAAGAGTCAAGCTTTCAAATGAATTAAAGCTCTGTCTGGGTCTTTGATTAATTAATAAGCTGCAGTGAAAGATTGCTGCTACTCCTCCTCCTCGACCTGTGCTTCGAGCATTTTGACAGTTAGTGTGACTCGGGGGTGTTGACTTATTTAAACTAACATATTCATCCTGCTGTAACCAGGTTTCTGTAAGGCAGAATAAATCAATATGTTGATCAATTATTATATCATTTACTAACAGGGACTTAGAAGAGAGAGACCTAATGTTTAATAGACCACATTTAACTGTTTTAGTCTGTGGTGCAGTTGAAGGTGCTATATTATTTTTTCTTTTTGAATTTTTATGCTTAAATAGATTTTTGCTGGTTATTGGTGGTCTGGAAGCAGGCACCGTCTCTACGGGGATAGGGTATTGGGGGGATGGCAGGGGGAGATAAGCTGCAGAGAGGTGTGTAAGACTACAACTCTGCTTCCTGGTCCCAACCCTGGATACAATTTGGAGGGTTTAATAACACTGGCCAGATTTCTAGAGATGAGAGCTGCTCCATCCAAAGTGGGATGGATGCCGTCTCTTCTAACAAGACCAGAAACTTATCAGAAAATTATCTATGAAGCCCACCTCATTTTTTGGACACCACTCAGACAGCCAGCAATTCAAGGAGAACATGCGGCTAAACATGTCACTCCCGGTCCGACTGGGGAGGGGCCCAGAGAAAACTACAGAGTCCGACATTGTTTTTGCAAAGTTACCCTCGATTCAATATTAATTTTAGTGACCTCCGATTGGCGTAACCGGGTGTCATTACTGCCGACGTGAATTACAATCTTACCAAATTTACGCTTAGCCTTAGCCAGCAGTTTCAAATTTCCTTCAATGTTGCCTGCTCTGGCCCCCGTAAGACATTTGACTATGGTTGCTGGTGTCGCTAACTTAACATTTCTCAAAACAGAGTCGCCAATAACCAGAGTTTGATCCTCGGCGGGTGTGTCGCCGAGTGGGGAAAAACGGTTAGAGATGTGAACGGGTTGGTGGTGTACAGGGGGCTTCTGTTTAGAACTATGCTTCCTCCTCACAGTCACCCCCCGGCCTGCTTTCCCGGCTGCTCGGGATCTGCTGGGGGACAGCTAACGGCGGCTAAGCTACCTTGGTCCGCACCAACTACAGGGGCCTGGCTAGCTGTAGGATTTTCCAAGGTGTGGAGCCAAGTCTCCAATTCGCCCAGCCTGGCCTCCAAAGCTACGAACAAGCTACACTTATTACAAGTACCGTTACTGCTAAAGGAAGCCGAGGAATAACTAAACATTTCACACCCAGAGCAGAAAAGAGCGGGAGAGACAGGAGAAGCCGACATGCTAAACCGGCTAAGGGCTAATAGCTGCGCTAAGCTAGCGGATTCCTAAAAACACACAAAGGGAAGAATGTGAAAATAATTTAGAGGTGATTCAGCAGAGACGGTGCTTTAGTTAAGGCACGTGAAGATTACACTGTGAAATAAATCGTTATCTAGATCAATCTAACTACGCAGATTAAACAGCTAACAGATACAGCAAAACATCGCTGTGCTCCGGAACAGGAAGTGGTACAATACCGCAGTGAGAGCCAACCACCAGTAGAGTGCAGTAGTCTGCAAAACCTGCAAAACCAATCAAACCAAATGTACCATCTGTTACTGCGACTCGATGTGTCATTGTCGTGTCAGAGTGGTGATGCAAAAGTGGTGATGCATTTTGCATCACCACTCTTCATATTGGAGTAAAGTGGAGATCAATATTTTTTCACCAAAACAGATCAAATGTAGGCTTGAATCTCAGACGTACCTTCGGGCAATTTTATATAAACTCTCAAGTTTTCTTTTTAAGAAAATCCTACTCCATACCACTTCATCATGAAGCTGTATAACTGGTGATACAACATGCAAAGCTTGCACTGTGAACAATTTCTCCAATATCTCACATAAGCCTATAACTTCTTCTGGTTGTCTGGGAGTCTTGGTGGCTTTCCTCAATCTTCTCATTTCTTGCACAGTCACAGTTAATTTTCTTTGTGGCTAAACAAGCCCAGTTAGCTAAAGCATGGCCTCTTTGTTTAATTTTTGATTCAGTACTTTGCAACTTTTAACTTTTTCTAAATTTACAAAGACTTTTAAACTGGTCCCACAATTTTTTGAAGACTCCAGAGTTCCATTTTTGACAAACACCTACAACCCCAATTCAAATGAAGTTGGGACGTTGTGTAAAATTTAAATAAAAACAGAATATTATTTGCAAATACTCTTCAACCTATATTCAATTGAATACACCACAAAGAAAATATATTTAATGTTCAAACTGATAGACTTTATTGTTTTTGTGCAAATATTTGATTGATGACCCCTCTCTTCCTACCTACTATCAAAAACATGCTCATCAGGGTCTGCTTCTTTCTGTGCCCCTGACCAAGGCAGAGTCTCGACAACTGGAGCTGGTCTCTGGGAACTACATTATGGCTAGTGGTTGGATTGTGTCTAACTGTAATTAAGGGCCCTGTCCCACTGGCGTTTAGGAGGATTTGCGTATGGATTGCGCACAAAATTGGCCCATATTCGCCAAACATCCGCAATATCTGTGTAACATGCCTGTATGAGTCTGCCGTCATCCGAACACGCCCGTGATCATCCGCAGAGGCACGCATGTCCGCAGCCAGGATTTTTGAGTAGCTCAAAAATCTGGATGCGGATAACATCCGCCTTATATACTCCATACATACTCAATTCATACACAATACATACTCAGTCTATGCGCTGTATATATGCCATTATCCGCTGATATCCGCAACTGACGGGGATTTGCGGCTTGGCAGCGGACTGGGACAGTGTATAAAACATATATTGCATGCCTATCATGTCCACATCACAAACTACAATAAGTTGTTGCTAATGCATACAGATTGGCCATGAATAAATTGTTTTTATTACATCTGCTTTGCAGCTGATTTGCGGACAATCTGTGAATGCATAACAAACACGTCACATAAACCCAAAGTACTATATGTGGCAGAAAGCGACATACCTGCCAGTCAGTGCCGGTCCGGCTGTGTAGATCCACAAAGATGTAATAGCTGCTGAAATCCAGGACTTTTATTTAACACCAACAAAAGAAAGAGTTGCTGTTTAGCCACAACTGAAGTCTGTTTTCTGTGACACTCTCAAAAAAAAAAAAAAACACCGTAAAACACCGTCTCACACCCCGAGTGGCTCCCCCCTCCCGCTCCCCAAACTCATGAACAGTTAACCCTCTCATGACAAAATGAACATTAACTCTGTGATCAACTTGTCCAAGTCCAGCAAATGCTCCAGAGCTTGTATTGTTGGTGTGAATAGTGATGCCGAAAGGAGCAAGTACGCTTCTTTTATGACCACAATGCAGATGCCGTGCACGTGCAACACGTGCGCGATGCATTCATAATACACCCGTAATAATCAGTAATAATAAGTGATAATCTCAATGTGTCAGATCAGTTTCCTCACTACATGCGTTATATAACCCTGATTGTTCATCATATATTCACTATATATTATTAATATATCCGTAATTCATACTGGGACATTTGTCATTTTTGGCCATTTTTGTTGCGGACGACAATGAACGCCCGCAATTTGTATACTCAATTCATGCGCAATTAATCCTCTCCCCAGTGGGACAGGGCCCCAAGATGGTAAAATTCATAGGACAATTTGTGATATAATTGTGACCTTTGACTGGAGTAAGCAGGTACAGAAAATGAATGGACATCCTCCAAACATGATGGCAAATGTAGGTGGGTTCTGGAATTGCCCAATAATTTCCTTACATATTTCTTGATAAATTGGAGAACTCTTCCCATCTCCACAACAACTAAAGCCTGTCACGGATACGACTTTTGGACCGAATCATTCACTTGCCGACTTCACCATTCGAAATACCAATATTTTTACTCGCCCTAAATTGTCCACTCTCAACTTTTTTTAAATTAGATTTTATTTATTAATTCCAGGCATTAAATGCAGCAATGCACTGAAAGAATCACCCTTGCTCTTCCAACCCCAAAATCAATCATTGTTGATGATAACCTGCCTAAATACAGTATACGAGGTCTGTCCGTAAAGTATAGGTCCTTTTTATTTTTTTCAAAAACTATATGGATTTCATTCATATGTTTTTACGTCAGACATGCTTGAACCCTCGTGTGCATGCGTGAGTTTTTCCACGCCTGTCGGTGACGTCATTCGCCTGTGAGCACGCCTTGTGGGAGGAGTCGTCCAGCCCCTCGTCGGAATTCCTTTGTCTGAGAAGTTGCTGAGAGACTGGCGCTTTGTTTGATCAAAATTTTTTCTAAACCTGTGAGACACATCGAAGTGGACATGGTTCGAAAAATTAAGCTGGTCTTCAGTGAAAATTTTAACAGCTGATGAGAGATTTTGAGGTGATACTGTCGCTTTAAGGACTTTTCACGGTGCGAGACGTCGCGCAGCGCTCTCAGGCGGCGTCATCAGCCTGTTTCAAGCTTAAAACCTCCACATTTCAGGCTCTATTGATCCAGGACGTCGTGAGAGAACAGAGAAGTTTCAGAAGAAGTCGGTTTCAGCATTTTATCCGGATATTCCACTGTTAAAGGAGATTTTTTTAATGAAAGACGTGCGGGCGGATTGCAGCGTCGGCTCGCAGCCGCCGCGACGCTCCGCCACAGGAAAAACACCTCTGTTGGAAGCCTTGAGGACACGTTGGAACATCTCCAGCTGATAAACAATTTCTCATATACTCACTCCACTGAAAGCCATCAAAAGCCAACTGGATTTTACAAATGGTTATCAACACGGAGGTGTTTTTCCTGTGCCGCCGCGTCGCGTCGGCTGCGTCCCGACGCGCGGACCCGTCTGCACGTCTTTCATTAAAAAAATCTCCTTTAACAGTGGAATATCCGGATAAAATGCTGAAACCGACTTCTTCTGAAACTTCTCTGTTCTCTCACGACGTCCTGGATCAATAGAGCCTGAAATGTGGAGGTTTTAAGCTTGAAACAGGCTGATGATGCTGCCTGAGAGCGCTGCACAACGTCTCGCACCGTGAAAAGTCCTTAAAGCGACAGAATCACCTCAAAATCTCTCATCAGCTGTTAAAATTTTCACTGAAAACCAGCTTAATTTTTCGAACCATGTCCACTTCGATGTGTCTCACAAGTTTAGAAAAAATTTTGATCAAACAAAGCGCCAGTCTCTCAGCAACTTCTCAGACAAAGGAATTCCGACGATGGGCTGGACGACTCCTCCCACAAGGAGTGCTCACAGGCGAATGACGTCACCGACAGGCGTGGAAAAACGCACGCATGCGCACGAGGGTGCAAGCATGTCTGACGTAAAAACATATGAATGAAATCCATATAGTTTTTGAAAAAAATTAAAAGGACCTATACTTTACGGACAGCCCTCGTATCTTTGAAGTTTCAAGTTGAATGGTCAACACCGAAATTTGTAAAACGAAAAACTGGACTGACAAGCACCAAAAGTGAAAACACCAATACAGCCTTGACAGACTTAGAGGAGAAAGAAAAACTAAATGAATTTGTGCAACTGTGATGTGAGTTTGTGAAAGCTGAACAATATCAGCATTCAGAGAATTTAACTGTCATGCTCAAGCACCATGTCTGCATAATGGGTTGTGCAGTGCATTAATATTTTCCATCAGCTGAAAACCCATTAGTGTAGGTGCACTCTAATTGATGTAACTTCCTATACCATCAGGATACATGCACAGCATTATTCTGGAAACAACGCTTGGTTTGATTTGAAGTGATTATGTGATGGCTTGAGACTGTCAGTCTGGAGAAACATGCAGCTTTCACACCTGTGTCCTGTTAAAATGGTTTGTGTTTGGTGCAGGACCTGTATAGGTGCCGGTTACGGACAAAGTAACAGTCATGTGTTTCATCATGATCTTTGGATGAAAAAATAAGACATTTTATTTTGCTTTCATGTGCTATAGTGTTTTGAAATATTTCAGTGTTGTAGTTTTGATGATATGACAGGTAAGGAGGTTGGACATCAAGTTTTAAGCAAAAATTTTAGGGCCCCTTCACACATAACATGACTGAAGCCGACTAGCGCATGAAGGAGGAATTGCATGCCATTCGTGAAAAATTGGAGCTGTCTCCAACGCCTCGTACACCTGTTGCAAAAAATTATTCGCGCACACCAGCGGCTGAAAAACAGAGAGTGCCCTGTGAGAGCCCATTTGATCCCTCTTGCAGCAGGTGTAGGCCAAATTCCAGGTGACACACACGAACATCCAACACTGCTTGCATGACACTTAGAAAATGCGTGGCCATTCGCACTGTTAGCATGAAAACTGTGAGCAGATGATCACTTTTGAGCTGGATGTGAAATTTGTCTAACTGCCCCCACAAGCAACACGCATTTGGAGTGCACGTGTATTGCACATGTGCATGTGTGTTGCAACCCCCCTCCCCCCTTGAAATACATGTGGCATACGTGTGTTTCAGCCCCCCCCGGCACACCACATGTGTTGGGGTGAGCGGGGGGGGCACACTTGCATAAAATGCTGATATGTATGTACAGACATGATCATATGGGGGCCATCCACATCTGAGCGCACACAGCATGGGGAGGCTCCTGTCAGCTGATCACAGCACACTGACAGCTGGAAATGATGAGCTCAGTGCACATGACGTGTCACATTAAAAACACAGAGACCACCACCAGGACAGGCATATAAATAATTACTACAATACCTACATATGCAATCACATAACAAATAACTAAAATGAATGACCACAAAACACAGAAACAGAGTGACACATTGGTGTCACTAGATTGCAGGTTCAAATCCCATGAGTGGCATTTAATTATTTTTTTTTTTTAACCAGGGTTATTTAACTGCAGGGTTCAGTACTGGATCCCTTTTGATTTATTTTTTAGATCAACCCAGTGATTTTCACTAATTATACACCAATATCTCATCTATAAGGGTTTGTATTGATTGTATTAATTTTTTATATACCCGGCTGAACATAATAAGACATAATGGGAGCGCACTGCTTCATTCATGTCATTTCATGACTGTACGTCTGTGGCCATGGGTCATCTACAGAGGAACAGACAGACAATACTTATATTGTCCACTCAATAAGAGGGATTCAATCAAATGCTGTGTTTTTTTATGGTGTGTGGTTTTTATTATTTTTTCTCCACAGCAGAAGCTGCTCGCACTGTGTTCATGCACACACAGGAGCATGCATGAAACTGTTCTCGATGTGTCGTGCATGCCTGTGCGTCCCTCATGACAGCAAGTGGAATGTTTTGTGGTTCCCCGTTTCGTGTGTGGTTCTTCTTACGGTTTCTGCGTTTTTTGTGTTATGTGTGAAGGGTCCCTTAACCCAGCAAGTGGAAAATGTCTGTTTCTTGCCTGTGTCCTACATTGTTGGTATTATATTACATTAAAGCATGAAACTATATTCATGTAATTAAAGAATCTCAGTTTAGTCCATGCGTATGAATTATGGTGTCAGCAAAGTTTGGATTGCTATCTACTTTTCACAAATTTCACAAGGGTCACAGAGTGCACATGTGTTAACTTAACCAGGATTTTCACCCAGAAAGCATGTACATCTGATATGAAAGTTTAAAATTCTGTTTGTTTTTCTTTGTTAAACAAGCACACACACACATACACACACGCACACACAACATATATTCCAGAGTATAAGTCACACCTGACCATGTACGAGGTCTGTCCAAAAAGTAACGGACCTTTTTATTTTTTTTAAAAAACTATATGGATTTGAATCACGTGTGATTGCATCAGCCAAGCTTGAACCTTCGTGCGCATGCGTGAGTTTTTTCATGCCTGTCGGTTATGTCATTCGCCTGTGGGCAGGCTTTGAGTGAGCACTGGTCCATCCCCCCTCATCGGATTTTCATTGTCAGGGGAATGTCTGAATGATTTGGAGCTTTGCTGCATCAAATTTTTCCAGAAACTGTGAGAGACAGCCAGGTGGACACCATTCGCTAAATTCAGATGGCTTTCAGGGACGATTTTATGGGGATCACACAGATTGAGGAGTGTTACAGCCGGTTTAAAGACCGCCCACAGCGCCTGAGAGCGCGCCGCGTTCTGAGTGGTGATCGACAGGCTCAAACGACCAGATTATTTCCAAACTGAACGCTGTGTTGATCCGGGATGTCGTCTGACTACCACAGAAATGGCAGAAGACGTGGACATCAAGACTTTTTTTGGCACATTCCACTGTTACAGGGGTTTTTATCATGGAAAGAGGAGCGGAGGAATGCGCCACCGTGCTGCGAATGGCGCGGCACAAAACCACCTCTGTGTTGGTCTCACAGGACGGCTTTCAGACGGCTTTCGGTGGCTTTTCAGTCGTGTGACTATCCGAGAAATTGTGGATTAGCTGGACATGCCAGAACATGCCCTGTGAGGCTTCATCACGGCATTGCTTTGCGCCATGCGGCTCCATCCCGATCTAGCTCCTGATGGCATGAATTCCTGTGGTTTTGTCCCGCGCCATTCGCGGCACGGTGGCGCATTCCTCCGCTCTTCTTTCCATGACAAAAACTCCTGTAACAGTGGAATGTGCCGAAAAAGTCTTGATGTCCACGTCTTCTGCCATTTCTGTGGTAGTCAGACGACATCCCGGATCAACACAGCATTCAGTTTGGAAATAATCTGGTCGTTTGAGCCTGTCGATCACCACTCGGAACGCGGCGCGCTCTCAGGCACTGTGGGCGGTCTTTAAACCGGCTGTAAGTAAGTCTCTTCAGCTGCTCCCTTGTTTGCACTCGGGGTCGCCACAGCAAATCCAAGGTGGATCTGCATGTTGATTTGGCACAGGTTTTACGCCGGATGCCCTTCCTGACGCAACTCCACACTAGATGGAGAAATGTGGCAGGGGTGGGATTTGAACCCAGAACCTTCCTAACTGAAACCAAGCACATTAACCACTTGGCCACCACCCCTGCTTCTTTAAACCGGCTGTAACACTCCTCAATCTGTGTGATCCCCATAAAATCGTCCCTGAAAGCCATCTGAATTTAGCGAATGGTGTCCACCTGGCTGTCTCTCACAGTTTCTGGAAAAATTTGATGCAGCAAAGCTCCAAATCATTCAGACATTCCCCTGACAATGAAAATCCGATGAGGGGGGGTGGACCAGTGCTCACTCAAAGCCTGCCCACAGGCGAATGACGTAACCGACAACAAAAAACACCTTCGTGTTGGAAGTCTCACAGGACATGTTGTGGCATGCCCAGCTGTTACACAATTTCTCGGATACTCAATCGACTGAAAAACCACCGAAAGCTGTCTGAATCTTCCGAATGGTTTCCAACATGGAGGTGTTTTTTGTTGTGCACTATGAGCGGCTCCGTCCCAATGCGCGAATTCGTTCGTACGTCTTTCATTACAAAATCTCCTGTAACACTGGAATGTGCCGCAAAAGTGCTGATGTCCACATTTTCTGCGATTTCTCTGGTAGTCACTGGATCCGTCCTGGATCAACACAGCCTTCACTTTGGAAATGATCTGGTCGTTTCAGCCTGTTGATGGCCGCTCAAAGCGCGGCGCACCCTCTGCCGCTGTGGGCCGTCTTTAATCCGGTTGTAATCCTCCTTAATCTGTGTGACGCCGATAGAATCTTCACCGAAAGCCATCTGAATTTTCTGAATGGTTTCCACCTGGCTGTCTCACACAGTTTCTGAAAAAATTTTCATGGAGCAAAGCAGCAGCCTCTCAGCCATTTCCCTGACAATGAAAAGCCGACGAGGGGGCTGGACCAGTGCTCACTCAAAGCCTGCCCACAGGCGAATGACGCAACCGACAGGCGTGAAAAAACTCACGCATGCGCACGAAGGTTCAAGCTTGGCTGATGCAAGCGCACATGATTCAAATCCATAGTTTTTGAAAAAAATAAAAAGGTCGGATACTTTTCTAACAGATCTCGTATATATATATATATATATATATATATATATATATATATATATATATATATATATATATACTCAACAAAAATATAAACGCAACACTTTTGGTTTTGCTCCCATTTTGTATGAGATGAACTCAAAGATCTAAAACTTTTTCCACAAACACAATATCACCATTTCCCTCAAATATTGTTCACAAACCAGTCTAAATCTGTGATAGTGAGCACTTCTCCTTTGCTGAGATAATCCATCCCACCTCACAGGTGTGCCATACAAAGATGCTGATTAGACACCATGATTAGTGCACAGGTGTGCCTTAGACTGTCCACAATAAAAGGCCACTCTGAAAGGTGCAGTTTTATCACACAGCACAATGCCACAGATGTCGTAAGATTTGAAGGAGTGTGCAATTGGCATGCTGACAGCAGGAATGTCAACCAGAGCTGTTGCTTGTGTATTGAATGTTCATTTCTCTACCATAAGCCATCTCCAAAGGTGTTTCAGAGAATTTGGCAGTACATCCAACCAGCCTCACAACCGCAGACCACGTGTAACCACACCAGCCCAGGACCTCCACATCCAGCATGTTCACCTCCAAGATCGTCTGAGACCAGCCACTCAGACAGTTGCTGAAACAATTGGTTTGCATAACCAAAGAATTTCTGCACAAACTGTCAGAAACCATCTCAGGGAAGCTCATCTGCATGCTCGTCATCCACATCGGGGTCTCGACCTGACTCCATTTCGTCGTCGTAACCGACTTGAGTGGGCAAATGCTCACATTCGCTGGCATTTGGCACGTTGGAGAGGTGTTCTCTTCACGGATGAATCCCGGTTCACACTGTTCAGGGCAGATGGCAGACAGCGTGTGTGGCATCGTGTGGGTGAGCGGTTTTCTGATGTCAATGTTGTGGATCGAGTGGCCCATGGTGGCGGTGGGGTTATGGTATGGGCAGGCGTCTGTTATGGCCGAAGAACACAGGTGCATTTTATTGATGGCATTTTGAATGCACAGAGATACCGTGACGAGATCCTGAGGCCCATTGTTGTGCCATACATCCAAGAACATCACCACATGTTGCAGCAGGATAATGCACGGCCCCATGTTGCAAGGATCTGTACACAATTCTTGGAAGCTGAAAATGTCCCAGTTCTTGCATGGCCGGCATACTCACCGGACATGTCACCCATTGAGCATGTTTGGGATGCTCTGGACCGGCGTATACGACAGCGTGTACCAGTTCCTGCCAATATCCAGCAACTTCGCACAGCCATTGAAGAGGAGTGGACCAACATTCCACAGGCCACAATTGACAACCTGATCAACTCTATGCGAAGGAGATGTGTTGCACTGCATGAGGCAAATGGTGGTCACACCAGATACTGACTGGTATCCCCCCCAATAAAACAAAACTGCACCTTTCAGAGTGGCATTTTATTGTGGGCAGTCTAAGGCACACCTGTGCACTAAACATGGTGTCTAATCAGCATCTTGATATGGCACACCTGTGAGGTGGGATGGATTATCTCAGCAAAGGAGAAGTGCTCACTATCACAGATTTAGACTGGTTTGTGAACAACATTTGAGGGAAATGGTGATATTGTGTATGTGGAAAAAGTTTTAGATCTTTGAGTTCATCTCATACAAAATGGGAGCAAAACCAAAAGTGTTGCGTTTATATTTTTGTTCCAAGTAAGGGTTACGAGGGAGCTGGAGCCTATCCCGGTAGTCATTTGGAGAGAGGTGTCACCACAGACACCAGTCTATTGCAGGGCCACATACAGACAGACAAACTCACTCACACTTGCCTCTACCGCCATGGCCAATTAAAAGATTCCATTTCACCTAAGCTGTACTGAACAATGTCCTTCTTTTGGTTTGAGTAATTTTTGATTCTTAATGTTTTTTTTATCCCAGAGCCTGATGATAATTTCATGAAGTTACCCTTGGGGCTTGATTAATTAAAGTAAGTAGTTACGTGGATGAAAAACATGCAGCTGATTTTCAACCGTTATTGAACACATGACAAGAAGTCACTGTGAAGACTAAACAGATTTCACCACTGTACTTTTTCATGTAAGTTCTCTAATTCTGCAATTCCAGCTTGTGATGCCTAAAAACAAGACTTAAAGATTTACTGTATTTCACGTGTGTTTGTGCATGTTGACTCTTCCAGTGCTCATTGTGCTGATGTGACAACATAAAGTTGACTCCAACAATTCTATCTAGCTCCTGATGGGCACAGTTCACATAATTGCCCCAAAACTAGTTAGTAAAGCTAACATTTTCATTAGTGGATTAGCATTTTCTTTTAAATGACATGCAGAAAAGGCTTCTCATAAAGGGGAGTCCAACCTGGGGATGCTGCTAACTACACATGCTGGCACAAACCTTTACTTCTGAATGAGGAGCACCCCATGGATTAGATTTTCGTTTGGAAACCATTATTGTCACACCAATTAACCCCACTAAATTTAGGTTTGCTAAATTTGAGTCAGTTAACAAATCAAAGTTGTAACACTGAAAACTGTTTGTAAACTATAAAAAATGTGACTTTTTTCCCCATGTGCATTTTTATAATATTTCGTATTCCTTTAATACTTTCTGTAGTGTGACTAAATACTGTATATTGAATTAAAGCTACCGTCCCATAATGTGCAATATTTATAATTTTTAATAATGTATATAATAACATACTTATTCTGCAATGTACATACTATCCAGGACCATGCACCTTACCTTCTAATGTGTACATCGTATATATATTTTTTGATACATATTATTTGATATCACTGCTTTTCTTCTCACTTGCCTGCACTGATTTTGGAGTTGGCTTTTAATCTCGTTGTACATCGTATAATGACAATAAAAGGCATTCTATTCTATTCTACTGTTTAATTTAATTTGCTCATTTAATTATTTTCATTGATCAGCATCTGATCTTGGCATGCTCAGTCTTTTTGGGAATATTTGTGTTAATGCTACAATATTTTACAATTTCAGCTTTTGATGCCTGTTTTTCAACATTTTAGACCCCCCTCCCCCCAAAAAAAGAGCTAAATTCACATTATTATCTAGCAACCTGATTCTGGAGAGTGCAATGGATCTAAACTTGATGTAGGGCCAATAATCAATCATAGGGAAATAAATAAAATCATGTTACTAACATTCTGTCACAATGAGGTTTTCCTCCATGTATGACTGCTTGATGGAACCAAACGAACGAGTGGACAATACAAGGTCTGTTAGAAAAGTGTCTGACCTTTTTTTTTTTTTTTTTTTTTGCAAAAACCTGATGGATTTGAATCAGGTGTGCTTGCATGAGCAAACCTTGAACCTTCGTGCGCATGCGTCAGTTTTTTCACACCTGTCGACTGCGTCATTTGCTGGCAAGCAGCATTTGTGTGAGGTTGTGTGTAGTGCTCTTGGCGGATTTTCATTGCAAGGAAAATGACGGAATGACTGGAGCAGCGCTACTGCATCAAATTTTGCCAGAAACTGGGTCACAGCCAGGTGGAAACCATTCGGAAGATTCAGACGGCTTTCAGTGATGATCCTATGGGCATCGCACAGATTAAGGAGCGGTACAACCGGTTTAAAGACAGTGCAGAGATATGTTTTTATGTATGTCCACGTGAGGACAGCAAGCAAACACATGTGCGTCACAGTGGACAGTTGTTAGGTCATGTCCGTCAAAACATGGTACGTCAGATACCAATGTGTCACTCTGTTTCTGTGTTATGTGATCATTTTCTTTTCATTATTTGTTATGTAGGTAGTGTAGTACTTATTAATATAACTGTGCTGGCTGTGGTCTCTGTTTGCAATGTGACACGTGGTGTGCACTGAGCCGTCATCCAGCTGTCAGTGTGCTGTGAACAGCTGACAGGTGGCTTGCTATGTGTGTGCGCTCTGACGTGGCTGTCTGGCCCCGCATGTGATCATGTCTGTACATACATATCAGCATTTAATTCAAGTGTGCCGTTACCCCCTTCCCGGCACACCACATGTATAGGGGGGAGCGGGGGGCATGAAACACGCCTGTGCCACACCTACGACACACCTGTGAGACACATGCACCACATGTGCGTTGCTTTTTGCAACGCCACACTCGTGGGGGCACTTACACAATTTTCACAGCCAGCTCAGAAGTGATCGTCTGCTCACTGTTTTCGTGCTGACAGTGCGAATGGCCACACATTTTCGAAGTGTCAAGTGAGTGGTGTTGGATGTTCACGTGTGTCACCTGGAATTTGGCCGAAACTTGCTGCGAGAGGGATGAAATGGGCTCTCTCGAATGGGCACACTCTGTCTTTCAGCCCCTGGTGTGTACGAATAGTTGTAGCGACGTGTATGAGGCGTTGGTGGCAGCTCCGATTTTCACAAATGGCATGCAATTCCTCTTTTTTGTGCTAGTCGGCTTAAATCATGTTTTGTGTGAAGGGGCCCTAAAATAGTCTATAAATTACCCCAGAGGTACTATCTGATTGTAAAAAACAAACAAACAAAAAAACAACAAAATCAGTTCTTAGATTTAAAAGTGTTTATTTCTCCCTAACCTTTACAAAGGAGAAAAAACATCAAATATATTAGATTTATACAGACATACAGCTGTTCGACCCACCTTTCATTATTGGCCAGACTTTGGTGAGCTGTTATAGAGTATCAACATTAATGCAAAGTAATGCTAACCTCCATGGAATGGCCTACTAATCAATAATAATAATTTTGCAGATATAAGTAGCGTCAGCTAAATCTTTTAGCAGACTGCCAATTTTGTATCACAGTACATGTTTAAACTTGTGGATTAGCGGCAAGCAAAGCTAACTTTTACGTTAGCTGTGCCCCTACTGCACGTGGCCAAACTGTGTCACTGGTGTAGGATTCACTTACTTTTCAGTTGCCAGCACCATAGAGTAGCCATACAGACTGTGGACATCATAGTGATTTCCCCAGGCCTGCTTGGCATCCATGCACAGAGTCTTGCTGTACATCACCCCATCCACAATTTCTGGATGAGATAAATATAAATAAATAAATAAATAAAATATACAAAAATAAAGACAAAGCAATCTAATAAGGTGGAATAATGTATAAGATGAATGTAAAACACAGTATGCATGCAGTGTCAAAAGTACGACGAGAATGAGAAAGAGGCTCTGATATATAATGCAACAAGAAGATGGAACAATGAGGAAATGAAACAAATCAATGTTGGGAAATGATGACTAAAGAGGAGAGCAGTAACGAGGGAATGTGCCTTTTGTCGTTATGATCACACTGTGTGGGACACTGTCAGGATAAATGCCATGGCACAAGTCATTTTCAAAATTCTTCACCAGGGACACACAATTTTAAATTAGTTTTTTCTCTGCACCTGAATTTACTTTGTGACCTACTGTGGTTAATTTATCAACTTCTGCTCAGCATCCAACTACAAGCTGTGACATTTCCAGTGATCACACAATGGAATTTCTGGTTTATAACATTTTTCAGCAAGGGGACAAATGAAAATGTTGCCCCTGACAAAATGGTCTTTGTGGAACACAATGGTAAGCCCAACAAACATGTCTTACTTGGAGTGTAAGGAGGGTAGTTGAGGTTGTTATCAGCACAGCCTTTTACTGATCCTTTCTTGAAATTGGCCACCTCATTCATGTCCTAACAGTACATAACAGAAAACACATTTCATTAATATTTCAGTCAATGAACAGTAAACGTTAATTTATTTTATATATATATATATATATATATATATGCCATATTTCTCCATGTAATTTGGAGTTGCGTCAGGAAGGGCATCCGGTGTAAAACTTGTGCCAATTCAACATGCAGATCCACCTTGGATTTGCTGTGGCGACCCCGAGCACAAACAAGGGAGCAGCCGAAGTGACTTACTAATATATATACGAGGTCTGTTAGAAAACTATCCGACCTTTTTATTTTTTTGAAAAACTATATGGATTTGAATCATGTGCACTTGCATCAGACAAGCTTGAACCTTCGTGCGCATGCGTGAGTTTTTTCACGCCTGTCGGTTGCATCATTCACCTGTGGGCAGGCTGTGTGTGAGCACTGGTCCACCCCCCTCGTCGGATTTTTATTGTCAGGGAAATGGCTGAGAGGCTGCCGCTTTGCTCAGAAACTCTGCCAGACAGCCAGATGGAAACCATTTGGAGAAGATTCAGATGGCTTTCGGTGAAGTTTCTATCGGTATCACACGGATTAAGGACCATTAAAACTGGATTAAGAACAGCCCACGGCAGCGGAGGGCGCAACGCGCCCTGAGCGGCCATCGACAGGCTGGAACGAGCAGATCACCAAATTTAAGGCTCTGTTGATGCAGGACGTTGTGTAACTAGCAGAGAAGTTTCAGAAGAGGTCAGGATCAGCACTTTATCGGCACATTCCACTGTTAAAGGAGATTTTGTAATGAAAGACGTGTGGACGGATTCGCGCGTCGGCACGGAGCCGACGCGCTCAACAAAAAAAAAAAAACGCTCAACAAAAAAACACCTCCGTGTTGGAAACCATTTGTAAGATTCAGACGGCTTTCGGTGGCTACATATATATATATATATATATATATATATATAAGTTTCTTAAACTTCCACCTAAAATAAATTAATTTCTTGACCCCAACACATGGCAAAAAGTAAAAAATCAAGAGTTTTCATGTTTTTCTCTTTATATCCTACTTGTGATGACATAAATGTGCGCCAGTCTCTTCTGAGATAAAATACTGTAAAGAAATTAATGCAAAATTTTTGTTTTGCATAGGGAATTGTTATTTTTTGATTCATAAATTATTTTTCACATTCGTACAATGGTTTCATTTTATCAGTAGTAGCCATATGACAGTGATATCAACTTGATGCGCCAGCACACCAATGTTTTTTTTTTCTCCAAATCAGTAGCAGTTGTATGAATGATGCCACGATTGAGTACGAGAGTTGCACATAAGTTGGAACAGATCTAGCACCGTCTGGCACAAAACAGATTTATTTGAGATGAAACTGGTTGTTCTATTATCTTCAGTGAGAGGATGATTGGAAAATTCCACAACCTCGCTGTGACCGCATTAGCTGTGCAGTGTGACAAGACAAATTACATGCTGTTTTTATCTTTAAGAAGAAGAAGAAGAAGAAAAAAAAAAAAAAACAGCAAGAGATTGATTTTTATTTTTTCAATATTGCTGCTTACTGTACAAGAATAAAGTGGATACACAAAACTTTCCGACGGACTTGCCAGACATCAGCTGACAAGGAACACATTTAAGCAATGAAAACAGGACAAAAAATGGCCACAAACAGGTGAGTTATTAGTGATTTACTTTTTTTTTAAATCTGTGATGAAATCAGACATTTTAATGAAATGAGCTGTCATATTTGCACTATGATTATGCATCCACCCACCCCCTCTTTAGGCAGAATTTCACACTGAACACCCAGGGCACTCAGATGGGCAAATACGGATGTCACTGTACATTCACTGTACATTATGTTTGTCTCCTCCTTTGAGCATTTTTGCTAGCCTGTTTTTGAGACACAATAGGAAGACATTTCATTATGGTTAAAAGCCAAAACAGGCATTTCCATTTCTTAAAAATAAATAAATTAATAAATAAAATAATAACAGTTGAATTGTAGCAAATACAATCTTAATGGCCCCTTCACACATAACACGACACTGGGTGAAATAAGCAGAAACCGGGTGAAAATCCGCAAACAAAAAGCGAAATGGAGAACTGCAAAACATTCCACCTCCTGTCAGGAGGGACACACGGTCAGACAGGCGTGCACGATACCACAGCACACTCGTGCGCACACAGTGCGAGCACCTGGAACGTGTTGGACCACATCGTGTCGAGGCTGTGGGACACACACACACACACACACACACACACACACACACACACACACACACACACACACACACACACACACACACCAAAAACACCACAATATCTACTGTTTAATCCCTCTTATGGAGCGGACAATACAAGTATGATCCTGCTGTTCCTCTGTATATGACCCATGGTCATAGATGTCAAGTCATGAAATGACATGAATGAAGCAGTGCACACCCATTGTGTCCACATCTGCTGGCCCCGTAGGCGTGTCCAGCCGTCCCAACACACATGTCCAGCCGGCCCTGTGTGCCCAGCGAGCCACGCACCGAAGGACAGACACCGCGTCATGTGGACCATAGCTCACATGAGAGACGTGACATTCAGATCACCATATGAGTGTACACATGATCTGATGGTCCTCTCCTGACATAGCCTGCCAATGTGCGCACTGACGCGGTCACTCTAGCCCATTGCAAAGGTGATATATATTTTTATGTATTTCCACATGAGGACAGCAAGCACACGTACGTGCCTCATGGCGTACAGTTATAAGGTCATGTCCTTCAAAACATTGTACGTGTTCTCCAGGTGTGACTTCCAGGTCCAGACACCTCAACAGCAGTGGCTTGCGTGGATACACCCACTTTTTTTGCTCAGCTCACAGAACAAGTGTCACTCTCTTTTTCTTTATTCTGTGATTATTTATTTTAGTTATTTCTCATGTAATTGTGTATGTAGTTATTGTAGTAATTATTTATATACTTGTCCTGGCTGTGTTCTCTGTGTTTTTAATTTAACATGTTGTGTGCCCTGAGCCATCATTTCCAGCTGTCAGTGAGTAGCTGGCCGGCGATCAGCTGAGAGGTGCCTTGCCATGCCATGTGTGCTCAGATGTGGCTGGCCCGTCCTCATGTGATCTTGTCTGTACATAATTATTGGCATCCAATCCAATCCAATCCACTTTATTTATAAAGCACATTTAAACAGACCCGAGTCTCCAAAGTGCTGCACAACAAAAGCATAGACACGGAAAATAGCAATAATAACAATAATAACAATAAAATAGATAAGATAAAATAATACATAAATAGATAAAACCATGATAAAAAATACATTTCAATAAAATAAAAATAAAATAAGACACAAGGACCGTATAACTCACGTGGTGTTAAAAGCCAAGGAATAAAAATGGGCCTTAAGATGGGACTTGGGCATGTCATGCAAGTGTGCCCCCCCTGCACGCCACGTGTTGCGGGAGTGGAGTGTGCGGGGTAGGGGGATACACATGCATGCCACATGTGTTGAGGGGGTGAGCCACCACACTGGCATGCCACATGTATTGGGGGTGGGTGGAGTTCAGCACAGCCACACCCATATGTGTTGCATGGCGATGCCACACTCATGGGGCACTTCAGCTCAGTGGTTGGTTTCACAGACAGCTTGAATATGGTTAGCTGCTCTCTACTTTCATGCAGGGAGCGCAAATAGCCACACCTCTTCAAAGTGCCCAGCAAGTAGTGTTGGATGTTTGCTTGAGGCACCTGGAATTTGGCCGACACCTGCCAAGAGGGGGATCAAATGGACACTGGCAGGGCACTCGCAGTCTTTCAGCCCGCTGGTGTGCGTGAATGGCTGTGGTGACAGCTATATGAGGCGGCTCCGATTTTTCACAAGTGGCATGCAATTCTTACTTCGTGCGCAAGTTGGCTTCAATCGGTTTATATGTGAAGGGGCCCTAAGGTCTGTTGGTCATTTCACATGAAATATGCTTTCTAGTCTTGGTGATTACTTGATACAGCATGGTGTGAATTCACAGTGGTCAAAGGTCACAAAAGACATTTACCTTTATTTTCAGAAAAAAATAATAATTTAAGATGGTGCAAACTATGTGTTCCTGAGTAATGTCAGATACAAAATGTTCTTTGGTTTTAATGTTTACTCTGAATCATGAATGAATGATTTCACTGGTGTCAAAATGGGGTGTCCAGTCATTTTCAAGAGAAATATTTAACCCTCTGGAGTCGTTTGATGCGGATCCACGTCAAAAGTCACATGCCCAAATTAAGCATTCCTTTCACCAAATTCCCCACACTTTCAGTTTCAGTTCAAATGTTTGTTGAAAGTGTTGACTTCAACCTATAAAGCTCTGGGGTCCGAGGGCATTTTTTGGACAGTTCACTCACCTGGCATAAATGTTTTATTATTGCTGTTGCTGTTATTATTGCCCTGCATCCCATAATCAAGTTTTCTGTCTCTTTTTTTCAGGACAACCTTTGCTTTCAGAATATATATGTTTTTATTGTGTTTTATAAGTGTAATAAAGGTTTACAATCAGAAATAAGAAAGGAAAAAATAAAGCAAAAAATAATTTTCCACACACATTTGTTCAAAACACACAGCAAACTATAATAAACAACTGTTTTGACACTTTATAAAGGTAATTTGAGGTCTTGTGTGAAGGACTGTACAACAAAAAAGGTTGAAACACAAGTGCAGATTTTGAACAATATATACAAAATGGTCTATTCGTTTTGTTTTTTGATATGGTAAACAGTGCTTTACGCAGAGAAAGCAACAGAGTTATCCAGTAACTTTCACATGCAAACTAGTGGAGCAATCCTGATAGTTACACACTCTTTGTTTGAGCACGTGATATTGTCATCAGAGGCTCTCTGTCTGCTCCCTCTGCTTTCACTTTCGCTGTGCGTAATGGTGCAGGGCGCATTGGAACAGTATGTGCTCATTGGAGCACCCAGGGGGTTATTCAAACGGGCCAAGTACTAACATATCACTCCTGAAAATGATCTTTGGCTTTTCACGTGAGGTAAATCTGCCCTACAACTGGATTTTGGAAAACCATGTGACGGTGAACCAATTCCGATTGGACACTTACATTGCACACATCATCACACAGCTTCTATGAGGAGTACAAAGTTCAGAGAGTTAACGTTTCAGCAAAAAAAAAAAGTAAGTTTCTATCTCATATCATTCAAAGTTATTTATAATTTAGTAAAGCTTGGTCTTTAAAAACCAGTTTTTTTAAATTTTGTTGATCGACTCAGTAAAACTTCAATAATAATTAATAATTTTCATAAGGTTTTTGGTGTGCTATTATGGGAATGTGTGGAGCGGTTCTCTGTTCGTGTGCTCCTCCAACACGTGTGCAAAAGGACTTCTGTCTCTCTCTCTCTCTCTCCTCTTCTCTGCTTGCAGCAGTTTCAAGGTGAGGGAAACCTTAACTGGCCCTTTACAATTTAGTGTTAAATAGACATTCTAAACCAAACCCAAGTATTTGATTGTGGAGCTGCTGCATTCACTGCGCGCACATGCATGTTTTTCATCATTCCTCTGCTGTGGCTGAAGGAAAAAAAAAAAACATATTCTCCTTTATCAATGGTGGAAAAACACATGGCGTAAATCAGTTAAAACCACCAATTTCACGTGGATTGTTGGTGAATCCCACATGGGATTGTTCTTGAGGAAAAAAAAAGTCACCAGAGACAAACGATGCCTCCAAGTGGCCAGCAGCAGGAATGACAAAGTATCAGGCCATTCCAAAGCCAATCAATACTAGTCTTGCTTTGGACAGGAATTGTTTCTGAGTGGCACAAATATACGAGGTCTGTCCATAAAGTATAGGTCCTTTTTATTTTTTTCAAAAACTATATGGATTTCATTCATATGTTTTTACGTAAGACATGCTTGAACCCACGTGCGCATGCGTGAGTTTTTCCACGCCTGTCGGTGACGTCATTCACCTGTGAGCACTCCTTGTGGGAGGAGTCGTCCAGCCCCTCGTCGGAATTCCTTTGTCTGAGAAGTTGCTGAGAGACTGGCGCTTTGTTTGATCAAAATTTTTTCTAAACCTGTGAGACACATCGAAGTGGACACGGTTTGAAAAATTAAGCTGGTTTTCGGTGAAAATTTTAACGGCTGATGAGAGATTTTGAGGTGATACTGTCGCTTGAAGGACTTCCCACGCAGCGGGACGTCGCGCAGCGCTCTCAGGCGCCGTTGTCAGCCTGTTTCAAGCTGAAAACCTCCACATTTCAGGCTCTATTGATCCAGGACGTCGTGAGAGAACAGAGAAGTTTCAGAAGAAGTCGGTTTCAGCATTTTATCCGGATATTCCACTGTTAAAGGAGATTTTTTTAATGAATTTTACAATTAATTAATGAAATTTAATTTATATTTGCATTCTAAGTTATAAAAATGGTTCATTAAAAAAAAAAACTTTTTTTCATATTTGAATTTCATGTTTAAATGAATTTAGGTTCCCTGTGTTAATATAGAATGTCAGAATGGAAGAAAAACTGTGAAGTCACACAGGAGAGGTTGTGCTAAAAAAAAAAATGACACCAAGCAAGGCAAAGTAAACTTTTTTTTTTTTAAGTAGAATTATGAAGGTAAAACCAAAAGTAGTCAAAATCACCCGAATATGCCCCAGACTCCAGAGGGTTAATCACAAATGGCGTGGTTCTCCATCTTTTGCATTCTGAGAAACAAACATTTCTTGAGACTGTGTGAAACTTTGACTCACTGGGTGCAGTGTTGAGAAATGATGGTTTCTCAGAATTAAAAAGATGAAGAAACACACCGTACTTTTTCTGGGTAATGCTCAAAACCTCTCAGTCACCCCTCACGCATGGACATGAGTGATACCTCAGTAGTCATTTTCTTGATTTTGTCTAATCTGTGTTCACATTTCAGTTTTCTGGTAAAGTATTCCACAAATTCTCAAAAGCATGTCTTGCCAGCGCCGCCGTTCGGCATAAGCAGACTACAGCCTGCGTGGGGCACCAACCATGTTGCACTAGTTTGCAGGGCCTCCAACTGACGGAAAAATGTGTTGAAATTATTACATTATTACCAGTGATGCCGGAGTAACGCGTTACTCTAATCTAACCACGTTTTTTTAGTAACGAGGAATCTAACGCGTTAATCTTTCCAAATCAGTAATCAGATTAAAGTTACTTCTCCAAGTCACTGTATGTTACTATTATTTTTGCATTGTGGGTCGATAGCAGCATTAAACTTGGTCCGTGGGCAGGGGGTCGGGGTTTGACTGGCTGTGAGCTTTTCATCAGCTACGACTCGTCGTCTCCTCTTAAAGCGCGGTGAAAACAGCACACCTGCACTGAGCTTTACAAAATCATTTTATGCTTTATTTTTCTCCTTTATTTAGAATTCTGAGCTGAGCCGCTCCGTATTGTCTCGTTAAAAACAGCTGATCCTCCGCGACGTGTCAACAACTAACACTATTTTCCACTCAAATGCACCTAAACTCTCTTTCTGAGGACCACATGATGTGAAAACGCAATAAAACTTTCTTACCTGTAAATCTGGTCATGTTTTCTGCATAAATAAATGTTATACATTCTTTGTGCTAAAACGCCAAATCAGGGGCGAATCCAGATGGAATGGGGGTGTGGGGCAAGGATGTGCCCCCCTCCCCCACAACACCCCTAGATTAAAGGTCCAGTTTTGAAGCCGTTTTTTACTAAAACTACTAATACTACTTAAAATAATAATAATTTTGACAAGTAAAATGTTTATAGAGAATTTAAATGTTAGAAAATTGTTAGAATTTAATAGTTACATTTATAAACAATGTAGGTTAGAAACTGCAAGTTTTACTGTTACAGTGCTGTCAACAGTTAAATATGAGGTCAAGAAAGATTATTTTACTTTTTATAACACAAGTATTTATTTTCATTGAAGTCAAGAAAGGGTGACTATAAAGTGAGTTTTGGCAAAACAGGTATCATTGTCATGTTGAGGTGGCAGAGGGTTGTTGTCGGCAGCTGGGGAAAGTAACTAAAAAAGTAACTAGTAATCTAACTTAGTTATTTTTACAATTGAGTAATCAGTAAAGTAACTAAGTTACTTTTTCAAGGAGTAATCAGTAATCAGTAATTGGATTACTTTATCAAAGTAACTGTGGCAACACTGATTATTACATTTCAAAATCAATATGAATTTTTTATGAATAGGCCCATCGTTTTTGTCTTTAAACATTGTGTAGGCCCCTACCCCATTACTTAATTGGGGCAAATTAACAGTTTTTTTGCCTAATATAAAGCCCCCATCCACCCCCGCCCCGATTCCCTGAAATGGTACAGCCCTGTTTGCGTCTTTCTCTGTTCGCTGTGTCGCCTAACCAGGGTTGCCAGATGTGACGATTTCCAATCCAATAAATGCTCAAAAATGCATGGAGGCACTACATCCTGCGCAATTTGAACTGATTTTTAAAATGTGTGTGGCAATTCTATACAAAAAACTCATCCAGTGCCATATTTTTACCCTAAACAAACCAATTGGATGGGAAAACACCCAATCTGGCAACCTTGCGCCTAACTGAAGTAGCACTGCTAGCCCACATTCGATTCTGACACGAGAGGACAAGTTGCCACTATGCCACAATTAAACAATGAAGCGACAGCAGGAGTCTGGAGCTGAAAAACGGAGGAAAAAGAAACAAAAAGATGATACCCATGCATCCCTTGCTGGTTAAAGGTTTAAATTGTTTTGATTACTTAATGTTCAGTGGTGCTGCTTAAGCTAGGTTGCGTTGGCTTTGCTGATTTGATGTAGCTTTAAACGCTAAACTTAAACGCTTTAATAAATAGTAACGGTTTGAGTAGAAATTTGTGTGTGTGTGTGTGGGGGGGGGGGGGGTTCCTCTTGTATGGGGGTGGGGGGGCCTCCCTGACCAGTTATGCTTACGGCCTCCAAAACCTTAGCAGCGGCCCTGTGTCTTGCACATAGTTTGTCACCAAAATCAAGACCACAACAACAGCTTAAAAATAGGAAAGCTGTTACATGTGATGTGTACTGAATTTTTCATTACATGATATTGAATCTGTGACTTGATCCCGGATAAGCGGTTGAAGATGAATGAGAGAGTGGGTTTTGCATTATATGAAAACCAGAATTATTTAATTTTATTTAACTTTTTTTTTTTTTTAATTAACTGCATGTTGAAAATAATTCTGAACCTAGATATCTTATCTTTGCTGATATACTGGAAGGCTTGGGTTTAGTTAAGGGATTAGAAGCAAATATTTAAAATTGTGTGGTTATATGTAATATAGCAAATGTAGTTATGAGTGAGCTAAAGTCAAATTTTGGTTGACAAAGCAACACATTTACAAACTGATTTTCATCTTGTGTTTGTGTCAGCTTGTACTTTGCCCTCCTTATTGGCCTCACCATTCAGGTAATTTACAATGGTGATTGCACAGAAAATAGCACACATTTTACACTCAGTGGTCCTGAAAAGAGATTCAGTGGTCCTATGACAAAGCCACTTTCAGGTTTTTGTATTTAAAACAGACTTACAATCCAGAGGGCATCATGCTTGATCTCCTTGTAGAATCGGTCATACTCATCAGTCCACCAGTCAATACAGTTTTGACTTGTGTAATCTGGAAATACTGTCTCACCTGGCCATACCTAAATTGGAAAGAAAGGAAATGAATTTAAAGGTGTTGGAAAAACAATAGTGACCATTATGCCACCATTGGAGTGTTTATTTTGCTACTGGCAGTACTGCTGACATTATAGAAATGTTTTATTGCCATACTAACCAAAACAGTATCTGACATTTTAGCCTTGATGGGCATTAATATCACCAAAGAGGACATGTTATTTTTATCAGTAATTTGTTGTTTTAGCTGATCAGCAAAACATGGTGATACTTGCTAAGAAAAAGGATGTTCCATGCACCCACTAACATGGTTTGAATATGGATGCCACTATGCAGTGGACAATCCTTCATTGCCATAACAGTTTCCACCTTCCAAACACAAGACACTTGGTGCCCCTCTGCAGTTTGTTCTTTTATGAACAGCACAGATAGAATATGGTATAGTATGCATATATTTATCTCCATATAGTACATACAGTGTAATGAGAATACTGTGAAAAATACCATAACTACATGCTCCTGTATGTAACATATTCCACCCAATGTGCCTGGTAAATTTCACAGTAACTTTAAACTGCTGTAACTGGTTGTACAGTAATAATCACATGACTTTAACTGTAACAGGCTAGTGTATTTTTGGTCAGTGTATATTAATGTGAAGTGATTACTGCATTTTTTTTAAACTGCAAATTAATAACTGTAAAATAACAATTACATCATGAGAAATTGAGACATAGCTCTAAAATGGGTGGCAGGTACATCATGGACAGCCTGCTTATTTCAGTTAAGAGTCACGGGGCAGTGGGGTACACACCAGACAGGCCACCAGTCTGTCACAGGGCTAACACATGTACATTCATTCACATGTGTAATTTAGAGTCATCACCTCACCTAACTTGCATCACTTTGGAAGTTGGAAGATGCTGAAGCACCAATAGACAACCAACACAAACGCAGGAGAACATACAAACTCCCCACATAAAGGACTAGGTCGGAAGTGAATCTGGGACCTTCTCGCTGTGAGGCAGCAATGCTAACCACTAAGCCACCATGTTGCCACGAAACACTGTCATGGTTTGAAAAAATAATGAAATAAAATAAATTTATTGTCTCAAAATTATTATATCAACTTTGAAAATACAACCCCAATTCCAATAAAGTTGGGATGTTGTGTAAAATGTAAATAAAAACAGAATACAATTATTTGAAAATCCTCTTCACCCTGTATTCAAATGAATACACCACAAAGACAAGATATTTAATGTTCAAACTGATAGACTTTTTTGTTTTTGTGTAAATATTTACTCATTTTGAAATGGATGCCTGCAACATGTTTCAAAAAAGTTGGGATGGGGCAACAAAAGACTGGGAAAGTTGATGAATGCTCAAAGAACACCTGTTTGGAACATTCCACAAGTGAACAGGTTAATTGGAAACAGGTGAGGGCGATTCTATGGTAACGGAATTACAATTGGGGTACATTTTTAATGGGGAGCTAAAATATGGCCAGATTTTCCCGCCGTCATAATTCCGTTACCATAGAATCACCCGTGAGTGTCATGACTGGGTATAAAAGGAGCATCCCCAAAAGGCTCAGCCATTCACAAGCAAAGATGGGGCGAGGATCACCACTTTGTGAACAACTGCATGAAAAAATAGTCCAACAGTTTAAGAACAATGTTTCTCAACGTTCAGTGGCAAGGAATTTAGGGATTCCATCATCTACAGTCCATAATATAATCAGAAGTTTCAGAGAATCTGGAGAACCATCTACATGTAAGCAGAAAGGCCAAAAACCAACATTGAATGCCCATGACCTTCAATCCCTCAGGCGGCACTGCATTAAAAACTGACATCATTGTGTAAAGGATCTTCCCGCATGAGCTCAGGAACACTTCAGAAAACCACTGTCAGTTAACACAGTTCGTCTCTACATCTACAAGTGCTATGCAAAGCGAAAGCCATACATCAACAACATCCAGAAACACTACCGCCTTCTCTGGGCTCAAGCTCATTTGAAATGGACAGATGCAAAGTGGAAAAGTGTGCTGTGGTCTGATGAGTCCAAATTGTTTCAAATAGTTTTTGGAAATCATGGACGTCATGTCCTCCGGACAAAAGAGAAAAAAGACCATCCAGATTGTTACCAGCGCAAAGTTCAAAAGCCAGCATCTGTGATGGTATGGGGGTGTGTTACTGCCCATGGCACGGGCAACTTACACATCTGTGATGACACCATCAATTTTGAAAGGTACATCCAGGTTTTGGAGCAACACATGCTGCCATCCAAGCAATGTCTTTTTCAGGGACGTCCCTGCTTATTTCAGCAAGACAACAGCATGGCTTCGTAGTAAAAGAGTGCCAGTACTAGACTGGCGTGTCTGCAGTCCAGACCTGTCACCTATTAAAACTGTGTGGCACATTATGAAGCGAAAAATATGACAACGGACACTCCAGACTGTTGAACAACTGATGTTGTACATCAAGCAAGAATGGGAAAGAATTCCACCTACAAAGCTTCAACAATTTTAGTCCTCAGTTCCCAAAGGTTTATTGAGTGTTGTTAGAAGGAAATGTGATGTAACACAGTGGTAAACATACCACTGTCCCAGCTTTTTTGAAACATGTTGTAGACATCCATTTCAAAATGAGCAAATATTTGCACAAAACAATAAAGTTTATCAATTTGAATATTAAATATCTTGTCTTTGTGGTGTATTCAATTGAATATAGGTTGAAGAGGATTTGCAAATCATTGTATTCTGTTTTTATTTACATTTTACACAACGTCCCAACTTCATTGGAATTGGGGTTGTACATGGACACAAAATAAAATTCCAAAACATTGCTTTTGTTAACACTATTTTCCTGAACATGCAATGTTTTCTTGTTAACCTGACAGAGCAAATTTGTCTGTAATTTTTTGGAGAGAAGTAATATATGAAAGAAAGAACACTTCTATCTATATACAGGCTCGACAGTAAAGATGTCTTCACTTTACAGCAATAATGCTGTGAAAACTGCAGAACCCTGTTACAGTGTACTGTACAACACAAGTAGCTGCAGTACTTCCAGTCTCTCTGATTTCAGTAATCCATGCAGATGCAATTAATACTGCAGTTAAATTTGTTGTGATCATTGCACAAATGTGGATGATACAAGATCGAACTCTGAACAGACTGTGCTCTGAAGCGAATAGAGGTGAAGGCTACACTAGATACTACTTTGTAAAACGCATTCAGTTTGTGTAGGTGTTGTGAATCCCACAGCAGCAACTCTATCATAATGTATTGGAAACCACAGACACGTAGAAAGGACAACCCACAAACACAAGAACAGAAGAGAAGTGAACAAAGGCACACTGAATATGATGAGAGACATTGCAAAGGAGAAAATAGAGAGACAGAGAAAGGTGAGCTGTGGAAGGGAACAGAGGACAGTAGAAATCAATACTGCAATAGAAATCTCTGGTGTTTGTCTGTTCAAAGTCAGCCTTAACATGTATTGAGAAAAATGATTAATCCATAGAGAAAAGGGTAGCTTTTATTTGCACACATGATGTTTTATCTATAGACAGTACGAGAGACTGAATTCTGTGGTTGCTAGATTATGTTCTAACTAGCTTTACTTCTACAGTCAGTGACAATAAAACACAGTTTAAAGCAAACAGAGTTGTGTATATAGCGTGTGCACGCACAAAGACACACACAGACACACACAAACAGATTTGTGGTCAGATGTTTAGGCAGGTGTTCCAAACTCCAAGGTCAGTGCTTATTGATAGTCTGAGGCTGTCCCCTTCTTTCTTTTTCCAGTCATTTCTTCAAACTGCTTCAAACATTGATATGCTGTGGTGCTTACTAATACTGACACCATTGGAAATGCTTTCAACAATTCTATTGGCAAATGTAGCTCCATATCACTATCTTTATTTGGGTTTTCATGCACCTCTGTCTGTTAGTCTGCCTATCTCTCTGACCTGTCTGTCTGCATCCCACTCTGCCAATCTGTCTCCATATGCTTATGCTCCACAGTGTTTACTTACCTTCTGACTGTCAGTTTACTGATAATCAAGGCGTTTCTGTTGTATCTCACAATGGTTGGATTGTTGCGTCACTTTCCTGTCATTCCATCGGTGAGCAATACAGCCTGCCTGCCAACAATCTTGTCTAATGTTTACCCATTTAACACTCTCAGAATGTCGACTGGTATTGCCATATCCTGCATCTACCTTTCCAACAACATCACTGAGTAAGTCCCTCTGACTTCTCCTTTTTACAATTGGGGTCTCCATAGCAGATTCTTTCTTTCTTTCTTTCTTTCTTTCTTTCTTTCTTTCTTTCTTTCTTTCTTTCTTTCTTTCTTTCTTTCTTTCTTTCTATCTATCTATCTATCTATCTATCTATCTATCTATCTATCTATCTATCTATCTATCTATCTATCTATCTATCTATCGTATGTTTCTTCAGACGTTCCTGTCAGGATTGGTATTTTTGATGTTTTCTCTGTTATTTTTCTGCTTGGAATTTATTTCACTGCTTTTTCTTGGCTGTTATTTGGGTGCTTGGTGATGGCCAGTTCCTTTCTGTTTTCACACCCTGCTCCGGACTTTCCTTCAAACCTGTTTCTCACATCACCTGCTCATTACGCTCTGGATTTAAGCCTCTCTTTTCTGACTTATCCTCACCAGCCTTCCTTTGGAGTCCTTGTCTTGATTGCCCTGAATTTTTTTTTTAGAATTATCTCCCTGTTCTCTCGACATCGCCTTTACCTGATGTTTTTGCCTTTTTGTGTACCGACCTCTGCAAGTTAACTCATTAAAGCCTTCTGAACATCAAACTCCGGTGTCTGTGTTCAGCATTTGTGTCCAGACATTTCTGATAACAGAACCTGATAGCTCCCTCGTTTTCACTTGGGGTCACCACAGCAGAACTGAGGTGGGTCTGCATATTGATTTGGCACAAAATTTACACCTGATGCCCTTCCTGACACAACTCTATATTACATGGAAAATGGGAATGTGTGAGGTTTTAACCAGTAACTTTCTCCACCATAAACAAACCCACTTAACTGCTTAGAAACCACTGAGAGAGAGAGAGAGAGAGAGAGAGAGAGAGAGAGAGAGAGAGAGAGAGAGAGAGAGAGAATCCATTACACAGGACACTCCATAAGACATGACCATGAGAGACTGATATATAGGTCAGCATGATGGCTGGTGAATGCATTCTACCTGGTCCTTTCTGTGTTGCTTTTTGCATGTTCTCCCCATTTTCATGTCGATTCCCTCCAAGTGCTCCGGGTTCCCTCCACTTCCAAAGACATGCAGGTTAGGTGGAGTGGAAACTTTAAATTGTCTGTAGGTGTGCATGCAGGTTTGGATGTGTTTGTCTATATAAGGCCCTGTGACAGCCTGGTGTCCTCTCCAGGGTGTACCCCACCTAAAGACTAATGACTACTGGCATATGCTCCAGCCCCCCGTGGCCCCTAATTGGAGTAAGTGGTTGAAGATGACTGATGAGTGAGTGAAAGTCTGCATTTTCGGCACCAAATCCATCAGTAACATTCTGAAAACTTTACCATTTTCTAAAGGTGACTTTACCATTTTGTAAAGGTGACAAGTATCCCAAACCTAAAGTGTTTTTGTTTGTATATTTTTTATAAAAATGCTGCAGTTCAAAGTCCACACATGGTAATATACCAGCATTATCAATCAATCAATCAATCAACTTTTTTTTTATATAGCGCCAAATCACAACAAACAGTTGCCCCAAGGCGCTTTATATTGTAAGGCAAGGCCATACAATAATTATGAAAAACCCCAACGGTCAAAACGACCCCCTGTGAGCAAGCACTTGGCAACAGTGGGAAGGAAAAACTCCCTCTTAACAGGAAGAAACCTCCAGCAGAACCAGGCTCAGGGAGGGGCAGTCTTCTGCTGAGACTGGTTGGGGCTGAGGGAAAGAACCAGGAAAAAGACATGCTGTGGAGGGGGGCAGAGATCGATCACTAATGATTAAATGCGGAGTGATGCATACAGAGCAAAAAGAGAAAGAAACAGTGCATCATGGGAACCCCCCCACAGTCTACGTCTAAAGCAGCATAACCAAGGGATAGTCCAGGGTCACCCGATCCAGCCCTAACTATAAGCCTTAGCGAAAAGGAAAGTTTTAAGCCTAATCTTAAAAGTAGAGAGGGTATCTGTCTCCCTGATCTGAATTGGGAGCTGGTTCCACAGGAGAGGAGCCTGAAAGCTGAAGGCTGTGCCTCCCATTCTACTCTTACAAACCCTAGGAACTACAAGTAAGCCTGCAGTCTGAGAGCGAAGCGCTCTATTAGGGTGATATGGTACTACGAGGTCCCTAAGATAAGATGGGACCTGATTATTCAAAACCTTATAAGTAAGAAGAAGAATTTTAAATTCTATTCTAGAATTAACAGGAAGCCAATGAAGAGAGGCCAACACGGGTGAGATATGCTCTCTCCTGCTAGTCCCCGTCAGTACTCTAGCTGCAGCATTTTGAATTAACTGAAGGGACATCAGGTCCTTTGAATTATTTGGGACATCAGGTCCTTTTCCATCAGTGGAAGGCAATCTACTTCCAGATGTTGCAAACGTTGAGAGGAACAGACCAGCACAGGCCTTTCTAAGCTGTTTAGTCTTAAATGTAGTGAAGACCCACTGGGTTCATGCATTTAGCTATGCACTGATGTAATAATTCTACGACAGTTTCAACCACAACATAGTTTTCCCTTATTCCTCCTCCAGCACTGGAATCCTCACTAGACTTCTTCTATTGAGAATAAAAACAATAAAGCATGTATGCTCATTAAATTACATTCCGCAGATAATGAAATGATCATTCCATTTCATTATTTTACACAGCATGGCATCACAAAGAGAACTTATGGAACAGAAACAAAACATTCTGGTTTTCAGCAGGTCATATAGGAGACTTCATTTTATGATTCTTTTAAAGGCTATTGGTAAATGTGTACAATCAGAATTTCCAACACTTACAAGGGATGTTCCCATTTTTTTGTTTGCATTTTTTACATCTGACTGCAACCAAATGACCCTTGATCTGTACAGACCACAGTTACCATGTGGTCTGTGGAATCCACGTCAGTTCTGCAGGACTGTTCCGGCAGGACAGATTGACCTAGAGGTATATGCTGAATCAGTTCTGAGCTATATATGTTTCTGCACTGATATTGTACAAACTCGAAGAACTGTAAAGAACACAACTGCGAGAGCATTGCTAAGATAGTGGGATATAGCCTTCAGGGCAAGTGACAGACAGGCTTACAGTGTGTCTAGGGGGAAGCTCCAGAGAGGCATCAAAGAAGCAAAGTGGGCCTATAACCTTCGCATTTTGTCCCCTCATCAGTCCATCATGATTAATGAGTTGGGCAATGCTGTGTAATCTCAGACTGCGTGAACTCTTGAACTCAAACGCAAAATGGATTCAATCTCAGAGCAAATCATTGCATTGCAAAGGAATGTACTGTAAATAGAATTCTGTATCTCTCCGCCAAACATCAACATGGCAGCCTTATCGGCTCCTGAAGGCCAAATTCTCTGCTCTTCCCCCAGAAGGATCCACGGCCTTGGAGAAGGAATTCAACTCCCTTCTCATCTACCCCCCCCCTCCCCCTAGCCTGCTGTTGCCTAGCAACATCAGACTTTACACACACACGGACAGAAACTGTGAGACTTTACACACACATGGACAGAAATTGACAGATATTTAACTCATCTGCACACGACGCATGTTTCCCTCCCTCCATCCCTGTTAACCCCCCCCCCCCCCCCCCGTGTCTCTCCACTCCCCTCACCCTGGCTTCCGCCTTGCCACCTCAAAGGCAGTGTGGTTTTTACTGCTGCAGCCTTCAACCCCCAGGCTGGGCGGCACGGGCTCCTCCTGCTGCGGCCTTCACCCACTTGCCTCAATTCGAATGACGGACTGCTTCAAGTTCAGTGCACATAAACAATGACAAATGTATATGTGTTGTCTTTAATTTTGATGTGTGCCATTATTACGGTAAACAAGTAATAATTGTGGATTAATTGCTGTCTCTTGTCTGAGGTAATTGGAGTGTAAACGTAATTGCCCTTTTTTGGGATCAATAAAGTTGTCTGAAGTCTGAACTACCCCAGGGACTGATGCTCAACTTCTATCCAAATACCATTGAGAGCATCTTCATGAATTGCATTACTGTGTGGTTTGTGAGCTGTACAGCTGCTGAGAGGCCCTGCATAGAGTGGTGAAGGCAGCCCAATGCATCATTGGGATGGAGCTTCCTCACCTTGACACGTGCTATGCTAGCAGACTGAGGACCAGAGACACTGCAATGGACACAACACACCCTGGGAACTTCCTGTTTGAACCACTACCGTCTGGGAAGTGGTTCAGACCAATAAAGTCCAGAACAAACTGTCTGAGACACAGCCTTTCCCCCAGCGCTGTGGACTCCATCACACTCCATCCCCCTGCTCAGATGCATAACACACACAGTCTACACATTGTGGGTGGAATCACACAGTCTAAAGACTATACTATACACCACACTTACTTACCTCACCAGCAATTTTGCACAGCAAACTGTTGCACAACTGCACTAGGCATTTACATTTAGCATTGTGCATCCCTTCTTAAATTGCATATTATATTTTTGTATATTTTATATTTTTATAAGGAGGAGTCAAGGGAAATTTTGTTACACATTGTATAATGACATTAAAGTGATTCTGATCTTCTGATCTGATCATTTGGTTCACAGTTGGTTCCATTACAAAAATGTATTATCTGCCATTTAACTAGATTACAGTAATTTAAGAAAAACAAATAAAAACATTACCAGAACATAAGAGAAACATTACAGCAACATGAATAACAGTAGATATTATGATAATTCAATGGAAGCAATCGGATAAGGTGTGGAAGTTAAAAATGTCCATGTATGCATCACTAGTGGAGGCAGCGGAAGCCCGGCTCCTTTAAAGGCATATCAGTTTGTCAGCTTATTGGTTCATATCACAGCAGGCAGTCTGCTCTGTGTATGCCAATTCAATGATGAATAAAGCTTCATGAGTACCACAAAAAAACGTTTGTCAGCTTCAAATGTTATAGCAGTTACAGTATGTTAAGGACAGAGGTGGGATCAACAGAGCAAGTGAGGCATTCTGTGCAGACCAAACTGTCAGAATAAGAAAATTAATTTTCAAAATTTCACAATTTCATTCATGTTACATGTATTTTATTTTATTTCATTTTAATGTTTTTGTTTGTTTATAATTTCTTCCTCTTCTTCTTTTGGCTGCTCCTGTTAGGGGTTCCACAGCAGATCATCTGTTTCCATCTCTTCCTGTCCTCTGCATGTTCCTCTGTCACACTAACCACATGCATGTCCTCCCTCAGCACATCCATAAAACTCTTCTTTGATGTTCCTTTGCTCCTCCTGCCCAGTGCCTCTCCTGATATATGTTTGGTCCATTCTCTGAATATGTACAAACCAGCTCAATCTTCCTTCTCTGACATTGCCTCTGAACCATTCTGTCTGTGCGGTTACTCTGTTCATTCCTAATCCTGTCCATCATGGTTAGTGGTTGTGTGAAGCCATTTATTGTCAAACAACTGTGTTTACTCTTTTTAAATCATAATGACAACAGAAACTACCAAAGTAACCCTTATCAAAAGTTTACATACCCCAGTTATTAATACCGTGTATTGCCCCCTTTAACATCAGTGACAGCTTGGAGTCTTTTGTTGTGGTTGTGGACAAGGCTCTCTGATGGTAAAGCTGCCACTGAATATGTCTTAGACTTTATTTACATCAGTTATGAAGAAATACAAACAGTATGGCACTTTATGGTAAATCTGTATGGAGTAGACAGTTCTCAAAAACTGAGTGACTGTGCAAGAAGGAGAAGGAAAGCCACCAAGACACCCAGACAACCCAGAAGAAATTATAGGCTTATGTGGCTGTGATTGGAGAAATTGTGCACAGTGCAAACTTTGCATTTTGTATCTCCAGTTATACACCTTCATGATGAAGTAGTATAGAGGATGATTTCTTAAAAAGATGTAAATGTTTAGCTACATATTGGGAGAAGGTACATCTGAGATGCAAGCAGAGATTTGATGTGTGTTGGTGAAAAAAATCCTTCTCTGCTTTACTCCACTATGAAACTGAAGGCCCCTTCACACATAAGACAAAGTTGAGCGAAAAAAAGCAGGAACCAGACAAAAATAAATAAATAAATAAAAATAAAAAATTGGGCAACTGCGAACAATTCCACCTGCTGTCGGGAGGGACAGACGGTCAGATCACTGATCTCTATATAATACTGGATAGCTCATTGGCCAATATTTCTGAAGCAAATCGGCCGCCATATTACCACTCGTATGTGACACTCCTGAATGCTCTTTTCTATTGATCTTTAACCAGGCGCATGCAACTTTATTCTTTGTGATTTTGTTAAAAAATACCTTCATGTGCAGCTACAAACTGCGCAAATCGCCAGTTCAAAGGCTGTGAATGAACATTTCACCTGTGAGTATGATTGAAATGGAAAGTAATGAACGATAATTTGAAGAGTTCTATAATAATAATAATAATAATAATAATATGTGGCATGGCTTATGTGTAGCCCCATGTTGAGTTTTGTGTTGGACAAACTATTTTAAGACATTTATTAGATCTACTTGTACACAGTTTTGGAGCTTTAGGCATTGTTGCTACGAGCTTTATTACTAATATCAGGCTGAAGCTCATAGAGCTATGTGCAATAAATGTTGTAATTTCTAGGGAAAAACACCTCTCCTGTAGCTAGTTAAGTGATGTTTTATTCATTCAGTATAACTACTAAAAAAAATCCACTATTGCTATATTATTCATCGTGACTTTTATGATCCTTTCACATTTGTTCATGATGACCAATACATACATATATCGATAAGCTTGCTGATGATTACACAAAACGTGTATAAACTTTGATTAAAGAATCATAATTTTTAGAATGGACTGTTTACCCCAGTGAGAGCTGAGTAATTGAGAAAAGAAGGGGAGAATGTGTCAAAGTACTGAAAGAAAGGAAATAAATCAAATAGCTAATCATGGCAGGCATAGGTTACAACTAGGAGGGATGAAGGTCACATTATCTGGAAAACAAAAATAACAATGGGAGAATCAGCTCAGTTGTTACTCCAAATTGTTGACGCTCTAATAAGCTGTCTATTTGCAGGCCACATAACATGCAAGTGGTAAGATGGCCGCCAGTTTGCTTCAACGGTTTGTACGGAGTGCGTGGGCCAATGAGCTATCCAGTGTTATATTCCGATCAGTGGGTCAGACAGGCATGAATGATGCCGCTGCGACGGTTTCACGCACGCCCGTGCGCGCACACGAACACAGTGCGAGCACATGGAACGTGCAGCACCACATTGCACTCCCACAGCAGTGGAGCAATTAGATGCTGGATATATGTACGTATATAAACAAATAGATGGAAGCACAAAACAATGGCAAACACAGATTCAGAACATCATAGGAACAATGAATGTACTGTAAATGTAACACAGTCATGTTACTGGTCATGAATCTGCTGTCACTGAAAAAAAAAAACATTGCCATTTCTAATAATTAATTCCTGTCATGAAGAGCAGACAATACAGGTATCATCCTCCTGTTCCTCTGTACATGACCCATGGTCATGCATGTAAACATGCTGATGGACTGACATGAATAACACTGTGTGCTCATAACGACACATCATCTGGCCTCTCGTGTTCTGCCAGTGCCGTGTGTCCAGGTGTACAGCAAGCGACACGCTGAAGGACACTGCATCATATGGCCCATAACTCACGTGGTGGACGTGACAGTCCGATTGCCAGGTGAGTGTTCACGTGATCACACGGAGCTGATGTTGTGCGCATGGACACGTTTGCTGCTGCCCGTTGCAAAGGCAATATATGTGTTTATGTATTTCCACATGAGGACAGCATGCACATGTCTCATGGTGGAGTGTTGAAAGGTGATGTCCTTCATAACACAATATGTGTCCTCCACTGTGTCCACAGCTCCCAATAGCTGCTGCTGTCATGCTGCCTTTGCAATCAGCTCACAAAACAAAGAGTCACTCTCTGTTCCTTTGTTCTGTGATTATTTATTTCATGTATTTGTTATGTAATTATGGATGTAGTTATTGCAGTGTTTATTTATATATTTGTCCTGCTTGTGTTCTGTCTTTTTAATGTAACACGTTGTGTGCACTGAGCTGTCATTTCCAGCATTGACTTGCTGGCCGGCAATCAGCTGAGAGGCGCAGTGTTTCCACAGCGATCTGTGCAACGCAATCACACATGACGGAGTTCAGGCCTTTCCCTATGTTTTATATTTTTTCCACTCTTTCTGTCTGTTAGGTGGACTGCAGCATGATATGTCCCACCGACATATGCCATGCTGTGTGAATGCTGCGAACACGATCAGCTGACATTGCAAACCTCATCTTGCTCGCCTTTCGACTGGGTTACTGGCGTGAGCGGCAGGCGAATGCAGAGTACATGAACTGTGCGCGAATGGTTGTGGCAACAGCTGTACGAGGCATTCGAGGTGGCTCTGATTTTTCATGAGTGGCATGCGATTCCTCCTTTGTGCGCCATTCAGCTTCAATCATGTTATGTGTGAAGGGGCCATAAGAGTGGTGATGCAAAATGCTAAATTTGCACTGTTCACAATTTCTCCAGTCACAGCCACATAAGCCTATAACTTTTTTCTGGGTTGTCTTGGTGTCTTCTCTCACTCTTCTCCTTCAGTCACTCAGTTTTTGGGAACTGGCTACTCCATGCAGATTTATTATACAGTGCCATACTGTTTGTATTTCTCTGTCATTGATGTTAAAGGGGGCAAAACATGGTATTAATAAAAGGGATATGTAAACTTTTGATCATGGTCATTTGGGTAGTTTCTGTTGTCATTTTGATTTTAAAAGAGTAAACAGTTGTTTGACAGTAAATGGCTTCACCCAAACCATGAGTGATTTTTTTTTTGTGTTATCATTCACATTGTCAGAAAAAAATGGCAAAAAAAAAGAAAAGAAAATATGCCAGGGTATGTAAACTTTTGAACACAACTGTAGTCTTGCTCTGTGTGGTGGTTCCACCCACCGCCCGTTTGGCCATGTTTTTTGTTCTTGTTTTATTTTGGGCTTTTTATCTGTCATTGTTCCCTAGTGTCCTTGTGGGTGTGTCTCCTCTTGTCTGTCTCCCTGTTTGTGGGTGTGTCTTCCTTTTTCCAGTGTGTGCACCTCTGTGTGTGCCTTTTCTCTTTCTTGTGGATGTGTGTGTGTGTGTGTGTGTGTGTGTGTGTGTGTGTGTGTGTGTGTGTGTGTGTGTGTGTGTGTGTGTGTGTGTGTGTGTGTGTGTGTGTCATCTCCATCCTCCGGTGTGTGGATGTGTGTGTGTGTGTGTATATTGTCATCACCCTCCTCCGGGGTGTGTGGATGTGTGTGTGTATATTGTCGTCACCATCCTCCGGTGTGTGGATGTGTGTGTATATTGTCATCACCCTCCTCCGGGGTGTGTGGATATGTGTGTGTATCGTCGTCACCATCCTCCAGTGTGTGGATATGAGAATGTGTATGGTGCCATTCAACTCCCTGCTTCTTGTGTATGTATGTGTGTGTGTGTGTGTGTGTGTGTGTGTGTGTGTGTGTGTGTGTGTGTGTGTGTGTGTGTGTGTGTGTGTGCGTGCGTGTGTGTGTGTTTGTGTGGGGGTGTCTCTGTTCCTCCTCTCTGGCTGGTGGATGTGTGCTGCTCCCCGCTGTGTCATGTGTATGTTCAGTCCCTTACGTGTGGTCATTTATTCTGCTCTGGTTCGGTTATGTGTCGTGTATCTCTGAGTCATTATAAATGTGTAGGTATTATTCTGTGTTCCACATTATTGTGTTGTTTTATGGTATTCTAGATTTTTGTTGTCTTTGTTTTGTACTGATTGTCCTTTATGTTTTATCTTTGTTCTTGCTTTCTTATTCGTTCTGATTTCTTTTTACAACTATTCTGTTGCTGTTATTTATTTCTGCGTTTATTTCTCTTCCATGGCATACTTGTTTGATTAATGTCATTTGTTTTTTTGTGTTTTTTTCCACTTGCCCTTTGTTACCCATGTTACGGTTCATCACTGGCTGTGTTCTGTTCTGTCACTTTTTCCTCTGTTTATTTTCCATGTGTGTTCTTGTTTCCTGTCTTTGTTTTCTATGCACCTGTCTCATTTGTTGTGTCCTTATTTAAGCACACCTGTTCTGTTGTTTAGTTGGTGGTTCATTGTATGACTTGTTGGCCTTTGCTTTTCATGGTTTCTATCTCTGTGTTCCGTTGGCCAGCTCTGCGCTTTTGTGAGTATGTGTTTTTGTGACCTCTGGTTAATTCCATTATTCCTGGTTATTTTTGCTCCTTGCTCCTCCCTGTAGTTCCTGTGCCATCTTCTCCCCTTGTCAGGATTATACTTTGTACACTGTGCTATATAGACTGTTTGTTGGACTGATCATACTGGACACTGTAAATACCATAACATACTGACTTTCATTTCCCTTCTCTCCAGAGCATATCTGCATGTTTCCAGGCTAGACTCAACCTGCTCTCAACTCTCATGACAGATCTTGGTCTCATCTTCACACATGACAGTCCATGGCGATGCCTGTCGCCATGGACTGTCATGTGTCAACCTCATCTGTCAACCTGTCCATCACCATTGCAAATGTTGTGTTGTGTAAATAAATGAAAAATAAAATCATTCATCATTTCCAGCAAAATGTTTTCTGTCTTCCATCTGTCCACAAATATCTGTCATTGGATGAAAAGTGGAAATTCCCCCATTTGCTTCATTGGTGTTGGGAGGGGAGTGGAGGGTGTAGAGCCAGAAAACAGGAAGTAGCCATTCACTTTTTTAATGACCATATGCTTTGTCTGTAGGACTACTTGTAAATAAAAATGTATATAGTGTTTTCAGGCATTTCCAGGTTTTCGCTGTGAGGCAAAGATAGTCTAGAATGTAATTTCCCCCACCTCTTTACATAATTTACTGCCCCTTACCAAAAACCAAACCATTATTTTCCTCATTTTGAGTTTATTAAAGGTCACATGAAATCCAGGCCTGGGACCCTCACAGACAGTGTCCATCTTGTGAAAGGCCCCTAAAATGGGCCATACAGCACTTTTTATACAATGTGGGCATTTACAGTGGGTGTGGTTTAGTCTCACATTTCTCATGTTACTTGCTCTCACCAACAGGGGGTGCCCTCCCTTTATCTGTAACTTGCACATGCGAAGTGGAAGTAATACTTAACTCTTGTTGAAACTTTAAACCAGGTTCCGGACACTTTTAAACAAATAACTAAAGCAAACACTTGATCACTAACATAAATTAAGGAATTAGTGCAGATATTATCTAACAAGAACAAGGACTGAAACAAGAGGTGACACTCTGTAGTTTCAGGAAGTGAATGAATAAAGTCTCTGTGATGTTGCATCACTAATTTATTAATCAAACCATGACTGGTATGTGCGAGTGCATCTATCAACCTCAATGGTTAAAGTAAATTCATGACAGCTATTTCCATCCTTTCTGCAGTCTACCTCCATCGGCCCTTTCCCATTCCTCTACTTGATGCCATATCTACCCATTACCCATTGAACTCTGAATCAACATTCTTTCATGCTTAGGTATGCGCTCTACACCGTCAGCTAGCTCACTTCAGAAATTGTCTTTCTCCATCTTACAATCTATCTGCAGGGCATATACACTCATGACATTCATCAGCACCCCTTCAATTTCCAACTTCACACTCATCACCCTGTCAGACAACTTCCAACACACTCTTTATGAATACTTCCATTAGAATGACCATACCGTCATTTCTCTGACCATCCACACCATGTTACAACAGTTTGAACCCATATGTATTTAGTAGTGTTGCCTCACATTGAGAAGGTCATCAATTTGCTTCCAATCTGACCATTTTTGTGTGTAATTTTGAACATATTCTCCCCATATTTGTGTAGGTTTCCTTCTCTTACTCCAGCTTCCCCCGGTCTCCAAAGACATGTAGTTTAGTTGAACTGGTGACTCTAAATTGGCCGAAGGTGTGATTTAGAGTGTGAATGGGTTTATCTTTCTATATGTGTTTGCTGTGTGATAGACTGGCAGGCTGCCCAGGGTGTACCCTGCCTCTCACCCAATAACCACTGGTACAGAATCCAGGAATGACCTAAATGTTCCCTTAGAGTCTTACAAATAAAAGCCCCCTAACACTAAAAAACTCCACATTCTAACCATGCAGGAACATTCTTTCAGTGTTATGAGGTGGCAGCCTTCATACCAGCAACACAATCAAACATATTCTAGCACATTAACTTTTCATTTACAAATTTTTAGACACTCTAAAAACTGAGGGGAATGGGAATCCACTCAGATATTCCTATATTCCACATAGTCTTGCTTCTGTCAATACTGCTTTGCTTAAGTAGACAGTTTTATTTATTTATTTATTTTTATTTTCTGGACTTTAAACACAAATATTTATTTGTGTCAGTGAGGTCTTGCTATGATTTTACTTGCACTTTCAGACAAATGGGCTGCCAGGAAAAGCTTTTATCCTTATCTTTGCAAGCAATTAGTTGTCTTAAAAGCTGAATAAATATAACCCTGTCGCTGTTTCTCCTTCATCACTAACGTAGTTACCTCAAAGGTCAATTTGCCAAGATCCCACTGTGTTCATAATCTGGAGGCATACATTCATATGGAAATGAGCTAGAATCAATTTTAATCACACACGTGCATGCACAGAAATAAAGCAGAAACTACCAAGAGTAGCTTTCTCATTTAGAGAAATAGAAAGATACAGATTCAGACATGGACTCACGTGTTTCCTCTCCGACATGCATGCACATTTAGCATGCTTGATCTGTGATTCAGTGATGCAGAGCATGTTAATATTAAACTAATGCTGAATCAATGCATGATTTGACCTGTGATAAAACGCATGAAAAAGCGATGAGCTGAATGACTGGGTTTAATCGTGTGCATAATCAAAAGCAATGCTATAAAAACATAGGAGCATTAGATTTATACCCCTCAGAGGAGGAGGATGGATCAAAAATAAACATATTGAAGATATGAACTTTAATTAAGTGTTTTAATTTAAAGTGTTTTGTAATGATTCAGTGCATATACATGGTGATTAGAGAAATCGCCAACACTGCTTTCTTCCACCTTTGTAACATAGCTGGGATTCATCCCATCTTATCTATGGCTGATGCAGAGATTCTGATCAATGCATTTGTCTCCTCTCAAGTGGATTACTGCAATATTCTATTTTCTGGTTTACCGCAGCTCAGCATTAGGAGTCTCCAACTGGTTTTGACAAGAAGAAGAAGGTTTGACCACATTACACTGATTCTGGCCTCCCTTCACTGGCTTTTTGCACTCTACGAGTACGGTGCTCTAGTTCAGCATGTCAGCATGAACGTACAGTTTTTATTTAGTCATATCTTTTGCCTTATTTATTTTTCTGGCACCACATTGGAGCCAACATGGATTTGCATGCAAATCCAGATGCATCATATTTTCTGCAGTATAACTTGCATTAGATTAAAGTTGCATCTGTCAAAAAATGTATGAAGCGGAAAACCATATATAAATTATACCGGAGTGTGAGTCACATTTATTTTAGAAATTTGGTGCTGCTGCTTCATTCACAAAGAAGCAAAATGAATTTAATCAGCAGATTGTTTATTTCTAAAGCAAACACTGCCTTGTTATTGAGCTAAATAGTCTAATGGTTCCAGGTACAAAATGCAAGTAAACTCATTCTTGGCCACTGAACAGACCACCACACCTGAAATAATGTGCAATGTAATTCAGTGAAGGAAAACGTGGTGCATTATTTATTTTTTATTATGTCCATCAAGGAGATAATAAATATACGAGGTCTATTAGAAAAGAAACAGACAGTTTTATTTAAAAAAAAAAAACTATATGGATTTGAATCACATGTGATTACATCAGCCAAGCTTGAACCCTCATGCGCATGCGTGAGTTTTTTCACACCTGTCAGTGACGTCATTCGCCTGTGAGCACTCCTTGTGGAAGGAGTGGTCCAGCCCCCTCGTCGGATTTTCATTGTCTGAGAAGTTGCTGAGTGACTGGCGCTGTGCTTGATCAAAATTTTTTCAAGAACTGTGAGGCACATCCGACTAAACACCATTTGAGAAATTCAGCTGGTTTTCGGTGTAAATTTTAACGGCTGATGAGAGATTTTGGATTGTTTCTATCGCTGTAAGGACTTCCCACGGAGCGGGACGTCGCGCAGCACTCCAAGGCGACGTCATCATCCTGTTTCAAGCTGAAAACCTCAAAATTTAAGCCTCTTTTGACCCAGGACGTCGTGAGAGAACAGAGAACTTTCAGAAGAGGTCGGAATCAGCAGTTTATCCAGACATTCCACTGTTAAAGGAGATTTTGTTAATGAAAGACGTGCGGATGGATTGGCGCATCGGCTCGCAGCCGGCGCGGCGCGCCCGCCACAGGAAAAACACCTCCGTGTTGATAACCATTTGTAAAATCCAGGCGGCTTTTGGTGGCTTTCAGTTGAGTATCTGAGAAATTGTTTAACAGCAGGGCATGTTCCAACTTGTCCTTAAGGCTTCCAACAGAGGTTTTTTTTTCTGTGGCGGGCGCGCCGCGCCAGCTGTGAGCCGACGCGCCAATCCGTCTGCACATCTTTCATTAAAAAATCTCCTTTAACAGTGGAATGTCCAGATAAACTGCTGATTCCGACCTCTTCTGAAAGTTCTCTGTTCTCTCACGACGTCCTGGGTCAACAGAGGCTTAAATTTGGAGGTTTTCAGCTTGAAACAGGATGATGACGTCGCCTCGGAGCGCTGTGCGACGTCCCGCTCCATGGGAAGTCCTTACAGCGATAGAAACAATCCAAAATCTCTCATCAGCCATTAAAATTTTCACCGAAAACCAGCTGAATTTCTCGAATGGTGTCCACTCGGATGTGCCTCACAGTTTTTGAAAAAATTTTGATCAAGCACAGCGCCAGTATCTCAGCAACTTCTCAGACAAAGGAATTCCGACGAGGGGGCTGGACCACTCCTTCCACAAGGCGTGCTCACAGGCGAATGACATCACCGATAGGCGTGAAAAAACTCTCGCATGCCCACGAGGGTTCAAGCTTGGCTGATGTAATCACACGTGATTCAAATCCATATGTTTTTTTAAAAAAATAATAAGGTCAGATACTTTTCTCACAGACCTCGTATGTATAGGCTTTGAAGGATTACTTAAGCAAGATTACGTCAAAACTACTGTATGGATTTTAACAAAATTTTCAACACAGATGCATATTAGGCCATGGAAGACTCCATTAAATTTTGGAGGTAATCTGAATCCGAATTCGGATTCTGGATCAAGTTTCACTTTATATAGACTTTGAAGGATTACGTCAAAACTACTTCATGGATTCTCACAAAATTTGCAACACAGATAGAAATTAGGACATGGAGGACTCCATTGAATTTTGAAGGTGATCTGGGTCGGGATTCTGGATGAAGATTTCCCTTTATATAAACTTTGAAGGATTACTTCAAAACTACTTCACAGATTCTCACCAAATTTGTCTGATTGATCTTGTTTATAATGCAAACTCTGCCTTAACTAGCAGAAGCTGACAAAGAAGCAAATTAATGTAACAGGCACAAACCATGAGGAAAGTGCTTCTTTTGTCCACAAAGTAGACCATTATGATGTAAACATTAACAATTAATAAAACAATTGGAAAAGACAACATACCTATCTGAGCTTAGCTGCCTTGCCACTGCTGTTCTTGTTGTCTCACACAATCCAAACAAGAATTGTGCTCAGCAGTAGAAAAGATACATGTCCTATTTTTAATTCCAGAACAGGGTCTTCCAGGTTGAGAGCATTACTTCATCAATATATTAATTCTCTAAGATACATACAGTATTTTTCTTTCTCAGAGCTGCCTTCTTCTTCTTCTTCTTCTTCATCTTATTTTCCTTCTTTGTCTGTGCTTGAGTGTGAATTATGCTACCTCATTCAGTACACAGGAGCAGCTTGTTATGTGTGTGGACACAGCCATCGTTTAGCCATATATGATAATGCAGTATTTTATATTTATTTTCATATATGTCACTTCAGAACATAAGTTGCAGCTCTCTCAACTCGTAAAAGACAACCTCCTGCTTTCCAACCTGTCACCGACACAAAGCTTGTAGGTTGTATGAGCGAACCATGAAAAAAATCGAGCCAACGCGCAGGCGTTAACGATCCTGCTGCAACGGTTTCGTGTACGAGCGTGCACGAAACCATTGCAGCGGGAACACAGTGTGAGGGGTTGGTTAGGTTATATGTGTGAAGCGCACTGAGGCAACTTTGTTGTATTTGGCGCTACATAAAAAAAGGGAAATTAGCCCATAAGCAAAATGCTGTCTGTCTGGCTCCATCTTGTGCATTCTGTGTTATCTACATACTGATTAAAAATCATTTATATAAGAACCAGACAGGCATGGTGAGAATTTGATGTGAAAGGGGCGTTATTGCCTTTTTGTCGGACCGGTTAGATGAAACAGAGATACAGCAAGTACCAAATAAAGTGGAGTGTATGACTTCATTAGCATGCATTCCTGTGTTTTCTGTTTCAGTTGAAAGCAGCTCACCTCCCCTAACAGAGGAGTTTTCCCATCTGATTCAGTGATCCAAGCATTCTTCTCAGTCCCACGGTCATATGCTTCATATGGAGCATTGTTAACCCTCTTACTGGTTCCTACTGCTGGATCCTGCAGATAAATGAATGAACTGATTACTGAAAAACTATGAACATAAATGCCATTTCAAATCAATTCCACATCACACAATTGCAAGTTTGCCTGTAGATTACAAATTATACAATAATGCTTCCCACATGATGTCAGTTTTCATAATGTAAGCACGAAGGCCAAAAAGTAAAAAAGGTCCTAATTTAAAGTGACAATTTATAAATGTTGCTGTTGCATCACTAATAACATATTCAGAAATGTACCAGAGAAGGATTATCATACAAGAAAACCAATCAAATTGAGGCTTGAGTTTTCCATGTACCTTCTGGCAAACTGTAACTGGCATTTTTTTTTTTTTTTTTGAAAATCTTTCTCTGCTCCAGTGAGTCTGTTATTTTTATGAGCCAAGCACTTTCTTCTTGGCACACTCCATGGCAAAAGCAATGACAACAGGCAATCTGATGCCACTCTGAATTTATCCTATGCCCTCAAAACACTCATAGTTTCAGAACTGACTTAAACCTGCCCATTTTTTTCCAGCACCCAGAAATTTTACACTGTGTAAATACAACGATGTGCATGGATACAAACCAAATGCATCTATGCCTTGCATTTGTGACAGTGTACAATCATGATAAATGTTTGTCCACAGATATTTTGTTTGTTTGGATGGTGATACTACACACTGCCAAATGTAAAATTCGACAGAAAAATAAAATATACATCTCACATGGTTGCTTCTTAGACATACTGGAGTGGGTAAATGTGACATATTCTGTTAATTTATGTACACACAGCAAGTCATGGCTTCACTCACCAGGATGAGGATGTATCGCTGTCCTTTTTCATGGAGATAGTCTGCAAATGTGGGCAGGTCTTTGAACTTGACTGTATCATAGGTGAAATCTTTTTTATCCTCCATGTAGTCAATGTCAGTGTACTGAATATCCTGCATCAGATGGAAAAAAAATGCACATATTCAGTGACTTTAAAATGCTCTTGGATCTATCCCCTGACTTGTGCAATGAAGTATGTGTGTAAAAGATTATCCATTTATTTTCTACAACTGCTTCCTCTGAGTCAGGTCACAGGGTGGCTGCAGAACATCCTAGCATTTATAGGGCATGAGGCATGGTATACCTAGGACAGGATGCCAGTCTATCACAGGACAACATATAGGCAAAAACACATTCACACCCACACACACACCTATGCCAGTTCAAATTTTCCAATTCACCTGACCTGCATGTCTATGGAAGTGGGAGGAAGTGAGAGCACCAAGAGGGAATCCACGCAAACATGGGGAGAACATGGAAACTCCACACAGAAAGGCCCCAGGTGGAAAGTGATTTATTTATGATTAAAAAAAAAAATTAATACTGATATTTTATTTGCTCAGAAACTGAGGAACTCACTCACTCATCTTCAATCGCTTACTCCAATTTAGGGTCGCAGGGGGCTGAAGCCTAACCCAGCAGCCATAGAGCGTGAGGAGGAGTACACCCTGGACAGGACACCAGTCTGTCGCAGGTCCACATATAGACAAACAAACACATTCACACCCGAATGCACACCTGCGGACAATTTCCAATCCACCTAACCCACGTGTTGTTAAATGTGGGAGAAGCACCAGGAGGGAACCCATTCAAACATGGGGAGAACACGCAAACTCCACTCAGAAAAGCCACAGGTGTGAACTGAACGCATGACCTTCATGCTGTGAGGCAACAGTGCTGTGCTACAGAATTGAGGAACTATGTATCATAAAAAAATGTTTGAAATTCAGAAATGGTTCACAGATTTTTTTTTTATTGTTATTATTTATTCTCTTGAATTAAATGTAAAAGTTGACATGAGAAGCTTATCTTATTTTTTTTTTTTCTTCATTTCAACTCCACTGTGGTGGTGTACAGAGGCAAAAATTACAAAAAAAGAAAAAAAAAAGAAAGTATGTCATTGTACAAATAAATTGGCCTGTGTATATTTTATTGCTTTGGCAGACAAAGTACTGGTATGTATATAGGTTTTGATTTATGTACTTGTGTAACCTGTTGTGCCTTGATAAAGGTATACACTCCACAAAGCATCCCTATAGTTTTAAATGTAAATTCAACCTTTCTGTTGACCTGCCGGTGTTCTAAGATGTGAGTCGATACAAGTCTTGTACTTGTGCTGCCAGATCTTTAGAGGACAGTACTAATGTGAACGCATTCTTTATTTTTTAGTCCGGGGGTGACTTTATACTTACTCTCTGTCTGTGTTTTCTCTGGCAAAATCTACTTCATATCAATAGAACAGATGGTTTGGAAAGCTGTGCCAGGACTTTCCACTAATGGCAATCAGCTCTAGTCATATTAGGCAGAATTTGATAATGCCCTCTGTGGTCTATCTAACCATTATCAAATATGTCCCTCAATATAGCAGGAGAGGAAGCAGCTGCATCATAATGTTAGCAGATATGTAACAGATTTAAGATTATCAAAGAGTAAATGCGTCATAGAGTCATTTGTTTGCATTTGAACTTGGGATAATACAGTTTTGAATGAATGAATGAATGAAAAATGAATGAATGAATGAATGAATGAATGAAAACTGTTTATTTCGAACATTTGATACAACAACAATTACAAGATAGATCAGTAAAGACAACAACAAAAAAGTTCCTACTGTGTACCCAACATGTCCGAAAAGGGGTAGGGTGAAGCATCAGCTTATTTATCCCTACCCCTTCTTCCCCACAACCACTAATACCCTTTGCCACATATACACATAGATTCCTACACACCTAAACCGATATCAATATATATATATACATACACACATACATTCACATATATATATATATATATATATATATATATATATATATATATATATATATATATATATATATATATATATATATATATATATATATATATATATCACTCAATCAACCAATTTTTTTATATAGCGCCAAATCACAACAAACAGTTGCCCCAAGGTGCTTTATATTGTAAGGCAAGGCCATACAATAATTATGTAAAACCCCAACGGTCAAAACGACCCCCTGTGAGCAAGCACTTGGCTACAGTGGGAAGGAAAAACTCCCTTTTAACAGGAAGAAACCTCCAGCAGAACCAGGCTCAGGGAGGGGCAGTCTTCTGCTGGGACTGGTTGGGGCTGAGGGAGAGAACCAGGAAAAAGACATGCTGTGGAGGGGAGCAGAGATCGATCACTAATGACTAAATGCAGAGTGGTGCATACAGAGCAAAAAGAGAAAGAAACAGTGCATCATGGGAACCCCCCCAGCAGTCTGCATCTATAGCAGCATAACTAAGGGATGGTTCAGGGTCACCTGATCCAGCCCTAACTATAAGCTTTAGCAAAAAGGAAAGTTTTAAGCCTAATCTTAAAAGTAGAGAGGGTGTCTGTCTCCCTGATCTGAATTGGGAGCTGGTTCCACAGGAGAGGAGCCTGAAAGATGAAGGCTCTGCCTCCCATTCTACTCTTACAAACCCTAGGAACTACAAGTAAGCCTGCAGTCTGAGAGCGAAGCGCTCTATTGGGGTGATATGGTACTACGAGGTCCCTAAGATAAGATGGGACCTGATTATTCAAAACCTTATAAGTAAGAAGAAGAATTTTAAATTCTATTCTAGAATTAACAGGAAGCCAATGAAGAGAGGCCAATATGGGTGAGATATGCTCTCTCCTTCTAGTCCCCGTCAGTACTCTAGCTGCAGCATTTTGAATTAACTGAAGGCTTTTTAGGGAACTTTTAGGACAACCTGATAATAATGAATTACAATAGTCCAGCCTAGAGGAAATAAATGCATGAATTAATTTTTCAGCATCACTCTGAGACAAGACCTTTCTGATTTTAGAGATATTGCGTAAATGCAAAAAAGCAGTCCTACATATTTGTTTAATATGCGCTTTGAATGACATATCCTGATCAAAAATGACTCCAAGATTTCTCACAGTATTACTAGAGGTCAGGGTAATGCCATCCAGAGTAAGGATCTGGTTAGACACCATGTTTCTAAGATTTGTGGGGCCAAGTACAATAACTTCAGTTTTATCTGAGTTTAAAAGCAGGAAATTAGAGGTCATCCATGTCTTTATGTCTCTAAGACAATCCTGCAGTTTAGCTAATTGGTGTGTGTCCTCTGGCTTCATGGATAGATAAAGCTGGGTATCATCTGCGTAACAATGAAAATTTAAGCAATACCGTCTAATAATACTGCCTAAGGGAAGCATGTATAAAGTGAATAAAATTGGTCCTAGCACAGAACCTTGTGGAACTCCATAATTAACTTTAGTCTGTGAAGAAGATTCCCCATTTACATGAACAAATTGTAATCTATTAGACAAATATGATTCAAACCACCGCAGCGCAGTGCCTTTAATACCTATGGCATGCTCTAATCTCTGTAATAAAATTTTATGGTCAACAGTATCAAAAGCAGCACTGAGGTCTAACAGAACAAGCACAGAGATGAGTCCACTGTCCGAGGCCATAAGAAGATCATTTGTAACCTTCACTAATGCTGTTTCTGTACTATGATGAATTCTAAAACCTGACTGAAACTTTTCAAATAGACCATTCCTCTGCAGATGATCAGTTAGCTGTTTTACAACTACCCTTTCAAGAATTTTTGAGAGAAAAGGAAGGTTGGAGATTGGCCTATAATTAGCTAAGATAGCTGGGTCAAGTGATGGCTTTTTAAGTAATGGTTTAATTACTGCCACCTTAAAAGCCTGTGGTACATAGCCAACTAACAAAGATAGATTGATCATATTTAAGATCGAAGCATTAAATAATGGTAGGGCTTCCTTGAGCAGCCTGGTAGGAATGGGGTCTAATAAACATGTTGATGGTTTGGATGAAGTAACTAATGAAAATAACTCAGACAGAACAATCGGAGAGAAAGAGTCTAACCAAATACCGGCATCACTGAAAGCAGCCAAAGATAACGATACGTCTTTTGGATGGTTATGAGTAATTTTTTCTCTAATAGTTAAAATTCTGTTAGCAAAGAAAGTCATGAAGTCATTACTAGTTAAAGTTAATGGAATACTCAGCTCAATAGAGCTCTGACTCTTTGTCAGCCTGGCTACAGTGCTGAAAAGAAACCTGGGGTTGTTCTTATTTTCTTCAATTAGTGATGAGTAGAAAGATGTCCTAGCTTTACGGAGGGCTTTTTTATAGAGCAACAGACTCTTTTTCCAGGCTAAGTGAAGATCTTCTAAATTAGTGAGACGCCATTTCCTCTCCAACTTACGGGTTATCTGCTTTAAGCTACGAGTTTGTGAGTTATACCACGGAGTCAGACACTTCTGATTTAAAGCTCTCTTTTTCAGAGGAGCTACAGCATCCAAAGATGTCTTCAATGAGGATGTAAAACTATTGACGAGATACTCTATCTCCCTTACAGAGTTTAGGTAGCTACTCTGCACTGTGTTGGTATATGGCATTAGAGAACATAAAGAAGGAATCATATCCTTAAACCTAGTTATAGCGCTTTCTGAAAGACTTCTAGTGTAATGAAACTTATTCCCCACTGCTGGGTAGTCCATCAGAGTAAATGTAAATGTTATTAAGAAATGATCAGACAGAAGGGAGTTTTCAGGGAATACTGTTAAGTCTTCTATTTCCATACCATAAGTCAGAACAAGATCTAAGATATGATTAAAGTGGTGGGTGGACTCATTTACTTTTTGAGCAAAGCCAATAGAGTCTAATAATAGATTAAATGCAGTGTTGAGGCTGTCATTCTCAGCATCTGTGTGGATGTTAAAATCGCCCACTATAATTATCTTATCTGAGCTAAGCACTAAGTCAGACAAAAGGTCTGAAAATTCACAGAGAAACTCACAGTAACAACCAGGTGGACGATAGATAATAACAAATAAAACTGGTTTTTGGGACTTCCAATTTGGATGGACAAGACTAAGAGACAAGCTTTCAAATGAATTAAAGCTCTGTCTGGGTTTTTGATTAATTAATAAGCTGGAATGGAAGATTGCTGCTAATCCTCCGCCCCGGCCCGTGCTACGAGCATTCTGACAGTTAGTGTGACTCAGGGGTGTTGACTCATTTAAACTAACATACTCATCCTGCTGTAACCAGGTTTCTGTTAGGCAGAATAAATCAATATGTTGATCAATTATTATATCATTTACCAACAGGGACTTAGAAGAGAGAGACCTAATGTTTAAAAGACCACATTTAACTGTTTTAGTCTGTGGTGCAGTTGAAGGTGCTATATTATTTTTTCTTTTTGAATTTTTATGCTTAAATAGATTTTTGCTGGTTATTGGTGGTCTGGGAGCAGGCACCGTCTCTACGGGGATGGGGTAATGAGGGGATGGCAGGGGGAGATAAGCTGCAGAGAGGTGTGTAAGACTACAACTCTGCTTCCTGGTCCCAACCCTGGATAGTCACGGTTTGGAGGATTTAAGAAAATTGGCCAGATTTCTAGAAATGAGAGCTGCTCCATCCAAAGTGGGATGGATGCCGTCTCTCCTAACAAGACCAGGTTTTCCCCAGAAGCTTTGCCAATTATCTATGAAGCCCACGTCATTTTTTGGACACCACTCAGACAGCCAGCAATTCAAGGAGAACATGCGGCTAAACATGTCACTCCCGGTCTGATTGGGGAGGGGCCCAGAGAAAACTACAGAGTCCGACATTGTTTTTGCAAAGTTACACACCGATTTAATGTTAATTTTAGTGACCTCCGATTGGCGTAACCGGGTGTCATTACTGCCGACGTGAATTACAATCTTACCAAATTTACGCTTACCCTTACCCAGCAGTTTCAAATTTCCTTCAATGTCGCCTGCTCTGGCCCCCGGAAGACAATTGACTATGGTTGCTGGTGTCGCTAACTTCACATTTCTCAAAACAGAGTCGCCAATAACCAGAGTTTGATCCTCGGCGGGTGTGTCGTCGAGTGGGGAAAAACGGTTAGAGATGTGAACGGGTTGGCGGTGTACACGGGGCTTCTGTTTAGGGCTACGCTTCCTCCTCACAGTCACCCAATCAGCCTGCTTTCCCGGCTGCTCGGGATCTGCCAGGGGGGAACTAACGGTGGCTAAGCTACCTTGGTCCGCACCGACTACAGAGGCCTGGCTAGCTGTAGAATTTTCCATGGTGCGGAGCCGAGTCTCCAATTCGCCCAGCCTGGCCTCCAAAGCTACGAATAAGCTACACTTATTACAAGTACCGTTACTGCTAAAGGAGGCTGAGGAATAACTAAACATTTCACACCCAGAGCAGAAAAGTGCGGGAGAGACAGGAGAAGCCGCCATGCTAAATCGGCTAAGAGCTAGTAGCTACGCTAACCTAGCGGATTCCTAAAAACACGCAAAGTGAATAATGTGTAAATAATTTAGAGGTGATTCAGCAGAAGGAGTGCTTTAGTTAAGGCACGTAAAGATTACACTGGGAAACAAATCGTAATCTAGATAACTAGATCAATCTAACCGCGCAACAGATACAGAAAAACACCACTGTGCTCCGGAACAGGAAGTGATACAATACCGCAGTGAGAGCCAACCACCAGTAGAGGCAAGCAAGAGATCAGATCTGGATCAAACTTTGTCAGGCGATATATACACACATATATATATATATATATATATATATATATATATATATATATATATCAACATACATACACATATACATACACATATATACACATATACATATATATATACACAAACATAAATATACACCTACACATACCTACTTACATACAAAATACTATATATTTACAAGCCGAAGCAAAAAACAAAAACACCCTAACCCTCATTACCCTTCCTCCTCCCTATACCTAGAAAAAAAACATATTTTTGTACCGCTGTTTGAACTGGTTCATGCTTGGACATTGCTTGAGCCCCACTCCCAATCTGTTCCACATCCTCACCCCACAGACAGAAATACAGAAACCTTTTAATGTTGTTCGTGCCCACTGATGCTTTAAATTAAATTTCCCCCTCAGACTGTAATCCCCTGATCTGTTAAAAAAACATATTTTTAATATTTGCTGGAAGTAAATTGTTTATTGCTTTATACACAATTTGTACTGTTTGAAAATGAACTAAGTCTGTGAATTTTAAGAATTTGGATTGTAAAAATAGTGGATTTGTATGATCTCTATAGCCAGTATTATGAATAATTTTTATAGCTCTTTTCTGCATTACTGATAGTGATTGTGTTGTACCTTTATAAGTATTACCCCATACCTCTGCACAGTACTGTAAATATGGTAAAACCAGTGAGCAGTAAAGAATGCGGAGTGAGTTGTGGTCCAGAATATGTTTCGCTTTGTTTAGAACTGAAATGCTTCTTGACAGTTTACTTTGTATATGTTTTATATGAGTCTTCCAGTTTATCTTATCATCTATTATCACCCCCAGAAACTTATTTTCATGTACCCTTTCAATATCTACCCCCTCGACTTGTAACTGAACCTGTATGTATGTATTACAATAGCCAAATAACATGTATTTTGTTTTACTTAAGTTTAATGATAATTTGTTTCTGTCAAACCATATTTTCAATTTTCCCATTTCTATACTGATCCTCCTCAGTAACTCCTGCAAATCCCCCCCTGAACAAAAAATGCTTGTGTCATCTGCAAATAATACTAATTTTAATATTTTGGAAACATTGACAATATCATTTATATAAATTAGAAACAGTTTTGGAACCAATACTGACCCCCTGTGGGATGCCACAAGCATTGTCCAAGCATGATGATGATGTATATTCCCCCAACTTCACAACACCAACCCCCTAATCCCATACTGTTCAAGTTTATTGATTAATATGTCATGATTGATTGTATCAAAAGCCTTTTTAAGGTCTATAAATATTCCAACTGAATGTAATTTGTGGTCTATGGCGTTTGTAATCTCCTCAACTGATTTTATTAATGCAAGTGATGTTGAACTATGTGCTCTGAATCCATATTGACTATCAGTAAGTAATTTATGTTTATTTATGAATTTGTCTAATCTATTATTGAATAACTTTTCTAATAATTTGGAAAATTGTGGAAGCAAAGAAACAGGTCTATAATTTGTGAAGTGGTGTCTATCCCCAGTCTTATACAGCGGCACAACCTTAGCTATTTTCATTTGATTGGGAAATTTACCGGTTTAAAATGATAAGTTACAGATGTATGTTAATGGTTCTACAATCCATTCAATGACCTGTTTTACCACCACCATATCAATTTCATTTAAATCGGTAGATATTTTATATTTACAATTATTCACAATGTCTATAATTTCTTTTCCATCCACTGCTGTGAGGAACATTGAACAGGGATTTCTTTCTATGAGATTATTATCCCAATCCTCAGGTTGGGAATCGGGAATTTTTTCTGCCAAGCTTGGTCCAATATTTACAAAAAAATTATTAAAACCGTTGACTACCTCATCCTTATTTTCCTTCTTGACATTATTATCAATGAAATACTGAGGGTAACTCTGTTTTTTATTACCATTTTTGATAATGCTATTTAATATATCCCATATTCCTTTAATATTGTTTTTGTTATTATATAATATGTTACTATAATATTTCTTCCTACATACCCGTATAATATTAGTTAATCTATTTTTGTATTTCTTATATCTATTTTCTGCCTCTTTAGTCTTTAGTTTTATGAATTCTCTATACAATGTATTTTTCTTATTACATGCATTTCGTAACCCTTTCGTCATCCATGGTCGAGCTTGGATTTTTTGTTTTCTGTAGTCTTGTTTAATTGGACAATTTTTATCATATAATGATGTAAATATTTGTAAAAAAGTTTCATATGCACTATCAACATCACTTTCACTGTATACCTTTTCCCAGTTTTGCTCCTGTAAATCCTTCTTTAGTGTGTTCATGTTTTCCTCTGTCCACACTCGCCTGTATTTTATTTTCTCCTCTGGCTGATTCCGCCGATGGTTTCTATTATAAACGATGAAAACTGGTAGATGATCACTAATGTCATTGATTAATAATCCACTCACAGTGTTATTCTCAATATCATTGCTGAATATATTATCAATTAAGGTGGCACTATGGGATGTAATTCTGCTTGGCCTGGTGATTTTTGGATATAAACTCATACTGTACATTATACTGATAAATTCATCTGTTATTTTATGCTTATTTGGATTGAGCAGATCAATATTTAAGTCACCACAAATGAACACAGTTTTTTGATTAGTTTTTGAGAACATTTTTCCCATACAGTCAGTGAATGTTTCAATACTAGATCCTGGTGCTCTATATATACAGCTGACTAATACATTTTTGCTTTTTTCTTCACATATTTCAATAGTTATACATTCTAATAAGTTATCAATCACAGTTGTCATATTGTCTACTATTTTATAATCCATGTTCTTATCCACATACACAGCCACTCCTCCTCCACTCTTATTCTTTCTGTTTACACAATTAAATTCATATCCATCCAGTTCAAAATCCATTCCTTTATCTTCATTGATCCATGTTTCTGATATAGCAATTATGTTAAATATTTTTTTAAACTGACTTAAATATTCTTTAATGTTTAACTGTGGCCTTGACTAGTGGTGCATTAGGGTTGAGTTACAACACTCATGTCATTTATGGAGGCCATAAACGTCTTAGGATAAGAAGTTTACCTTTGTAATTATGGAAATAAAAGATGAAGTTCAGTGACCCACAATGAAAAACTTCTCACTGTTAAGTTTTGCAAGACTGACCAAATTTAGCAGCAATCCTTATTCTAAAGAAAATGCCAAGCAGAACTGTGTTTTTTTTTTTTTGTTGTTTTTTTTAATCGAGTTGACCAAGAAGGCAATACATTTTGGAATACTTTTAACATTTAGATCAGATTGAATGAGAAAATGAAAGGAATTCAGTCAACTGATCTTCAATCAGCACTAACATTATGTGACTCCTGAAAAATGGTGATCCCAGCTTTGAACCTGTGGAGCCGAGCACACTCTCCATTATTTGAAAGAAAGCTGGATTACCCAGTCTAAGATAAAGGCCATACCTATCACTCTGTCTCTCAAAGTGTTGCCTCAACCTTTATTTCATGCCTGCACAGATTGTGTAACAGTTATGGATCATGCCTCTGTATCCACTCAGTACTATATGACAGGTTCAAGTTTAACAAGAGGAACACAAAGTGAATTATTGATTTACTCCAAAAGCATTCCCAAAAGATGGTGGTAGCAGGGGAAGACAACACTCCCCCCCCCCCCCCCCGCCCCACTCCAAGATGTGAACAAATAACATTACATGACTTTAGTCGCTTGCTCCATAAAATGTGTTAGGAAAAAGGAGAAAAGCTTCTTACATTTGGACACCCGTGAGTCTGTTCATATAGAAATATTTGATTTGTTCACATATTTAGTGAGCCAATAGAAAAGAAAGAAAGAAAGAAAAAAAGAAAACATATCAGCCCCAATTGTGACAACAACATCAGGTTTCTGATACTGCAGTTGAATAATGCTATGTTGCAGCTCATGTAAAGCAAACTGATTACTGATTACTAGCCTTTACTGATTGTCTGGGATACGTCATATCTGTGCTGGACAACTCATAGCCTGAACACTGCAGACTGATATGAGTATACTGTGATTGAGATTGTTATATATTTATTGTGACAATAAAGAGTGCAAATATACAGTGCATCCAGAAAATATTCACGGTGCTTCCACATTTTCTTACGTATGTTATAGCCTTATTCCAAAATGGATTATTTTTTCCTCAAAATTCACACAATAGCCCATAATGACAATGTGATATTTTTGAGCATTTTGCAAATGTATAAAAAAACAAACAAACATGTACATAAGTATTCATAGCCATTGTCATGAAGCTCAAAATTTAGCTCATGTGCATTCTGTTTCCACTGATCATCACTGAGGTGTTTCGACAACTTAATTAGATTTGATTGATTTGATATGATTGGTAAAGGCAGACACCTATCTACATATAAGGTTCAACAGTTGACAGTGCATGTCGGAGCACAAACCAAGCATGAAGTCAAATTGTCTGTAGATGTCCGAGACAGGATGGTCTCTCCTGGAAATCTGGGGAAGCGTACAGAAACATTTCTGCTGCTTCAAAGGTTCCAGTGAACACTGTAGCCTCTGTCATCTGTAAAGGGAAGAAGTTTGGATCCACCAGGACTCTTCCTAGAGTTGGCTGCCCATCTAAACTCAGCGATCGGGGGAGAAAGACCTTAGTCATGGAGGTGACCAAGAGCCCAATGGTTACTCTGTCCATGCTCCAGCATTCCTCTGTGACGAGGAGAAACTTCCAGAAGGACAACAATCTCTGCAGCAATCCACCAATTATGCCTGTATGGTAGAGTGGCCAAACAGAAGGCACATGGTAGCCCGTCTAAAATTTGCCAAAAGGCACCTGAAGGACTCTGTGATGAAATTCTGTGGTCTGATGAGACACAGATTGAACTTTTTGGACATGAATGGCAAGAAACATGTTTGGAGGAAAGCAGGCACCATCCCTACAGTGAAGCATGGTGGTGGCAGCATCTTGGTGTCGCAATGTTTTCTTCAGTGACAGGAACTGGGAGACTAGCCAGGACTGAGGAAAAGATGAATGCAGAAAATACAGAGACATTCTGAAAAACCTGCTCCAAACCTGACCTCAGACTCCGGCGACAGTTCATCTTTCAGCAGGACGATGACCCTAAGCACACAGTCAAGATATCAAAGAAATGGCTTCAGGACAACTCTGTGAATTTCCTTGGCCCAGCCAGAGCCCAGACCTGAATCCGATTGAACATCTCTTGAGAGTTCTGATAATGACTGTGCACTGATGTTCCCCATCCAACCTGATGGAGCTTGAAAGGTGCTGCAAAGAGGAATGAGCAAAGCTGCCTAAGTACAGTGAGGCAAATAAGTATTTGATCCACTGTCGATTTTGCAAGTTTTCCCACCTACAAAGAATGGAGAGGTCTGTAAGTTTTATCGTAGGTACAATTCAACTATCAGAGACAGAATCTAAAAAAAAAAAAAAAAAGAAAAATCCAAAAATCACATTGTATGATTTTTAAATAATCAATTTGCATTTTATTGCATGAAATAAGTATTTGATCACCTAACAACCAGCAAAAATTCTGGCTCTCACAGACCTGTTAGGTTTTCTTTAAGAAACCCTCCTATTCTGCACTCTTTACCTGTATTAATGGCACCTGTTTAAACCATTACCTGTATAAAAGACACCTGTCCACACACTCAATCAATCACACTCCAACCTATCCACCATGGCCAAGACCAAAGAGCTGTCTAAGGACACCAGGGACAAAATTGTGGACCTGCACAAGGCTGGGATGGGCTACAGGACAAAAGGCAAGCATCTTGGTGAGAAGACAACAACTGCTGGAGTAATTCTTAGACTGGGATTCCATGCAAGATCTCACTTTGTGGGGTAAGAATGATTCTGAGAAAGCCCAGAACTACACAGGAGGACCTGGTCAATGACCTGAAGAGAGCTGGGCCACAGTCACAAAGATTACATTAGTAACACATGATGCCTTCATGGTTTAAAATCCTGCAGGACAGTGAGGTCCCCCCTGCTCAGGCCAGCACATGTCCAAGTCTGTTTGAAGTTCACCAGTCACCATCTGGATGATCCAAAGGAGGCATGGGAGAAGGTCATGTGGTCAGATGAGACCAACATAGAGCTTTTTGGTGTCAGCTCTACTCGCCGTGTTTGAAGGATGAGAACAACCCCAAGAACACCATCCTAACCATGAAGCATGGGGGATAGAAACATATTTTTTGGGGGTGCATTTCTGCAAAGGGGACAGTACGACTGCACCGTACTGAAGGGAGGATGGATGGGGTCATGTATTGTGAGATTTTGGCAAACAACCTGCTCCCCTCAGTAAGAGCATTGAAGATGGGTCATGGCTGGGTCTTCAAGCATGACAGTGACCTGAACACAAAGCCAGGGCAACTAAGGAGTGGCATCGTAAGAAGCATTTCAAGTGCTGGAGTGGTCTAGCCAGTCTCCAGACCTGAACTCAATAGCAAATCTTTGGAGGGAGCTGAAACTCAAAACCTGAAGGATCTGGAGAAGATCTGTATAGAAGAGTGGACCAAAATCCCTGCTGCAGTGTGTGCAAACTTGGTCAAGAACTACAGGAAATGTCTGACCTCTGGAACTGCAAACAAAGTTTTCTGTACCAAATATTAAGGTTTGAGTTTTCTGATTTTTTTTTTTTTTTTAAGATTCTGTCTCTTACAGTTGATGTGTACCTATGGTTAAAATTACAGACTTCTACATTCTTTGTAAGTGGGATAACTGGCAAAATTCACAGTGGATCAAATACTTATTTTCCCCACTGTAGGTGTGCCAAGCTTGTGGCATCATATTCAAGAAGACTTGAGACTGTAATTGTTGCCAAAGATGCATCTACAAAGTATTGAGCAAAGGGTTTGAATTATTATATACATGTGGTTTCTTTGTTTGTTTGTTTTTTGATTGTTTTTTTTTCTTTTTTTAATAAATATGCAAAAAAAAAAAACTTTTTCATGTTGTCATTGTGGGGTGTTGTGAGTAGAATTTTGAGGGAAAAAAATAATTTACTCCATTTTGGAATAGAGCTGTAATATAATAAAATGTGGAAAAGTGAATGACATCATGATTTTGTAACATAGACTGCAGAATCATTGTGCATCGGACCATCTTTGAAAAATGGATCAATGTAGAAATCCTGATGTTGGATCAAGGGGGTGTAGATAAGTTAAAAAATGTTGATCTTATTACATTACATCATAACAAATACATTTATTGATAAAATGTTATTCTAGTAAATGTTAACATCCATATGGAACACATCTGCTTCTTTGTGTAATAAATAAATAAATAAATAAATAAGAAAACCCTTCCAATGGGTTTCTTGCAGACATTAAAAATAGATCAAGATACAGGTCAGGAACTTACAGTTAATGCATTTCAACATTATATCAGTACCATATTTTGTTGTTACAACATCTAGAGATCAGCACTGGACCGACATTGATATTATGTTGATTGATGTCACAGTATAACACAAACAAAAACAAAACTGCCACAGTGTCATTGTGCCCATGAGGATGCACAAGTTTTAGGCATACAGCAATTTTGATTGATGTATGGACTTTAATCCACCCCCTCCCCCATTCATGAGCCAGCAAAAAGGGGTCTTAGTGGTTGAAGAGGGTGCAAAATGGCAATACAGTGAGGTGTGCTTTGGAACAAAACAAGCTGAAAGTACCATAGCAGCCTTTCTTTTCAGACAAACATGCCATATAGTCATAGTCAGACAAACATTTGTAAAAACAACTTCAGGATGATACATAGTAACCTTGATGGCCTGCACAGCAATGCAATACAGAAATGTTGAGCTAAATAAGAGACAAGTGGCCTGGAGTCATGAAGCAGCCAGAAGATGTTTGGAAGGAGGACCGCTAAACATGGACAAAAGTGAAATTTGGTGACATATGATATTGCTAACCTTTTCAGGGTTTGTGCACTGAAAAAAAAAAAAAAAACAACTTAAAAAGCATTAAAACTGGTAAAACCTGAATGTGTTAAGTTGTTTGAACAAATATGGTTGAATTGCGCATGAAGTGCACATGAAGCAGGAATCGTATGCAGAACATGAAAAATCATAGCTTCCTCTAACAGCTCGTACACCTGTTGCTCCAACTATTTGTGCACACCAGTGCTGAAAGATGGCTGAAAGTGTGTGTGCTGTGAGAGCCCATCGAACCCCCTCGCAGCAGGTGTCGGCCAAATTCCAGCTGACACACACGAACATCTAACACCGCTTTGGCACTTAGAAAATATGTGGCCATTCATACTATCATCACGAAAACAGTCAGCAGACAATCACTGTCGAGCTGGATGTGAAATTTGTCTACCTGTCCCACGACTGTGGAGTTGCAAAAAGCCACATACATGTGGTGCATGTGTCTTGCCCGTGTGCGTGTCTTTTGTGTCGGGGTGGGGGGAGTACACTTGCATAAAATGTTTATATGTATGTACAGATCTGGTCACATGGAGGCCGGACAGCCAGGTCTGATCACACACAGCATGGGGAGGGGCCTTTCGGCTAATCACAGCACACTGACAGCTGGATGACGGCTCAGTGCACACATTACATTATTTTCTCTCAAAAATTCTTGAAAGGGTAGTTGTAAAACAGCTAACTGATCATCTGCAGAGGAATGGTCTATTTGAAGAGTTTCAGTCAGGTTTTAGAATTCATCATAGTACAGAAACAGCATTAGTGAAGGTTACAAATTATCTTCTTATGGCCTCGGACAGTGGACTCATCTCTGTGCTTGTTCTGTTAGACCTCAGTGCTGCTTTTGATACTGTTGACCATAAAATTTTATTACAGAGATTAGAGCATGCCATAGGTATTAAAGGCACTGCGCTGCGGTGGTTTGAATCATATTTGTCTAATAGATTACAATTTGTTCATGTAAATGGGGAATCTTCTTCACAGACTAAAGTTAATTATGGAGTTCCACAAGGTTCTGTGCTAGGACCAATTTTATTCACTTTATACATGCTTCCCTTAGGCAGTATTATTAGACGGTATCGCTTAAATTTTCATTGTTACGCAGATGATACCCAGCTTTATCTATCCATGAAGCCAGAGGACACACACCAATTAGCTAAACTGCAGGATTGTCTTACAGACATAAAGACATGGATGACCTCTAATTTCCTGCTTTTAAACTCAGATAAAACTGAAGTTATTGTACTTGGCCCCACAAATCTTAGAAACATGGTGTCTAACCAGATCCTTACTCTGGATGGCATTACCCTGACCTCTAGTAATACTGTGAGAAATCTTGGAGTCATTTTTGATCAGGATATGTCATTCAAAGCGCATATTAAACAAATATGTAGGACTGCTTTTTTGCATTTACGCAATATCTCTAAAATCAGAAAGGTCTTGTCTCAGAGTGATGCTGAAAAACTAATTCATGCATTTATTTCCTCTAGGCTGGACTATTGTAATTCATTATTATCAGGTTGTCCTAAAAGTTCCCTAAAAAGCCTTCAGTTAATTCAAAATGCTGCAGCTAGAGTACTGACGGGGACTAGAAGGAGAGAGCATATCTCACCCATATTGGCCTCTCTTCATTGGCTTCCTGTTAATTCTAGAATAGAATTTAAAATTCTTCTTCTTACTTATAAGGTTTTGAATAATCAGGTCCCATCTTATCTTAGGGACCTCGTAGTACCATATCACCCCAATAGAGCGCTTCGCTCTCAGACTGCAGGCTTACTTGTAGTTCCTAGGGTTTGTAAGAGTAGAATGGGAGGCAGAGCCTTCAGCTTTCAGGCTCCTCTCCTGTGGAACCAGCTCCCAATTCAGATCAGGGAGACAGACACCCTCTCTACTTTTAAGATTAGGCTTAAAACTTTCCTTTTTGCTAAAGCTTATAGTTAGGGCTGGATCAGGTGACCCTGAACCATCCCTTAGTTATGCTGCTATAGACGTAGACTGCTGGGGGGTTCCCATGATGCACTGTTTCTTTCTCTTTTTGCTCTGTATGCACCACTCTGCATTTAATCATTAGTGATCGATCTCTGCTCCCCTCCACAGCATGTCTTTTTCCTGGTTCTCTCCCTCAGCCCCAACCAGTCCCAGCAGAAGACTGCCCCTCCCTGAGCCTGGTTCTGCTGGAGGTTTCTTCCTGTTAAAAGGGAGTTTTTCCTTCCCACTGTAGCCAAGTGCTTGCTCACAGGGGGTCGTTTTGACCGTTGGGGTTTTACATAATTATTGTATGGCCTTGCCTTACAATATAAAGCGCCTTGTGGCAACTGTTTGTTGTGATTTGGCGCTATATAAAAAAAATTGATTGATTGATTGATTGATTACGAACACAGAAATCACTGCCAGGACAGTTATGTAAATAAATAAGACAATACCTACATATGCAGTTACATAACAAATAACAAAAATGAATGATCACATAACACAGAGAGTCACATGTTGGTCTGGGCACTAAATGGACAGGGAGCGTGTCCACTTACAGCCGCGGCTGTAAATATCTCTACTCCTTGACATCCCAGCTTGACAATACGTTCTGTGTTTGGAAGGACATGAACTTACAACATTCCTCCATGAGGCGCGTGTCTCTGCCTGCTGTCCATATGTGGAAATATATAAAACATGTTTTGCCTTTGCGCCGGGCTGCAACGGCTGGAGCCAGTGCACCTCGTCCATGTCTTTCTTGATTTCAGGCATTTATCCACATTGATTACAGGCCAGCAATGGTAGTGCAGTGGTAAAGTTTCCGTCTGGTAATCAGAGCTTACAGGTTCAGATCCTGTGAATGACTTTCTTTTTAAAACAGGGTTATTTAACCTCAGGGTTCTATATTGTGTCCACGTGTATGTATTATTTATATCAACCCAGTGATATTCACTAATTATACAGCTGGTTTTTAATTTTATAGTTCTCCACATCAGGGGAGTGATGTGATGCAGCTGCTCGCACTGTCTTCCTGCTCGAAAGACACCATCGCATGCATGAACCATTGCACCGGGATCATGCACGCCTGCCCATCAGCGCAATGTTTTCGTGGTTCGCTCATACGAGCTGTTTCGCCATGAGTCACCCTGAGTTGTACATATTCATACTATGTGTGAAAGGCCCCTTAAGTTTGTAAGTTAAAGTTGATCTAGAGTTGATCTAACTTACAAACTTAAGTTCAAAGAACTTAATTCATTCAGGTTTTACCAATTGTAATGCTTTTTTTAAGTTGGTTCAACAATTCTCTTTTTTTCAGTGTGATAGATTAATTATATATTGTTGCATCAGTGTTCTACAGTATTTATGTGTGGGGTTTCAATGCTTTTAATTTTCCAGGAGGTGACCAAAGGCTAAATGACGCCATCATGATACATATTAAAGCCCACTGGGGGTGACTGATAAAAATCACCAAAAACATAAATTGCATGCAAACAATATGAACAAATTTTGTCAGGAAATACATTCTACAATAAGAGATTTTGAAAATTTCAGTCAAGAAACTAAAAAAATGTCATTAAATTAAATGCACCTAAAAGGTTTACACAGTACTGCATGCAATATTATTACTATTGTTTAACAATCAGTGACATAAAATGTGATAAAACTAACTAGAATAAATAATCAGGAAACAAGTTACACAAACAGACAAAATCTTACATATGGCAGGTCAATGGCACGATTCCTCTCGACTGTTTTCTTGACTATGTCTAGACTGCCATAGTCCCATCGAGAAAGCTGGAAACCCAGTGACCAGTAAGGTGGGATGACAGGCATGCCAATGAGCTGGAAAATACAGATTATATCTTGTTGTACTGCATATACATGCCATGGAAGACACTTTTTTTAAATGAGCAGCTATCCCAACAGGCACACTACGTGTTATTCATGTGACATTAATGTAACCCATGTACGTGTCAATTATGCAAATATTTGGTAGAATATGTTAGTTGAATTTACGTGTTTATTGCGACGTCATATTTACGTGTTTTATGTATGTTGAATATACATGTTGAAAAACAGGTAGTTTTCACATAAAATTAACCCAACCTATATTTGATAATTTTATTTTATTTTACAGATACACAATGAAAACTGAACTCAATTTAGACAGCATAACAGTATGGCAGCACATGTTTTGTTTTCAAATAATTGCAAAAAGTAAATAACTGTTAATCAAAATATACTTAACACAAGTACGTACAGCTTTTTGAAAAATACACTCGATGAGTTACTGTTAAATACACATTCCAAAAAAATTAGTTGTTGAGTGAACTACAGCTCTAACTTTTGAAATACAAGTTTATTCTCATCATATTTCTTTGCAGGGTAAATAATCATGGGTAAATAATCTTCTTCTTTGTCTTACGCATTAAATGGTGGATGGCACCATCTTAAGGTGCATTTACCGGCACCTACCGGGCTGGTGAGTGATCGCTAAGACTCTACAAAATTCTAGCTCCTGGCAGCCACAGTCATATGTTTAGATGCATGGGTAATGCTTGCATGCAATGATACGAATTATGCCGTTTATTCATCATTATGTTTCACACTAGTAGAATCTACGTTGAAAACACATGAACACTCATGAAAAATTTCCATTGAGTTTTTGATTTACTCTATATATAGAATTTACGTAAATATCACATGGGGATATGTAACTAGCTTATGATGTGTCCTTTCTTCATATATTTTACGTACGTGTCTGCTGGGATGCAATATAGCTGACAAAACTGGCCTTGCATACACAGGAGCTGTGAATCTCACCTGAACAAACTCCTGCACCACTTGTTCTGGAGTATCTCCAAACAGTATGTAAAAGTCAAGGACTCCTCCAATGATTCTGTAGGTAACAGCTGGAGCAGGCTGCAGTACGACATCTAAAAGAACCAGCATGCAGTCAAATTAACTCTAGTGATACACCAAAGAGAATTTGATGGCATACCTCAAAAATTGCAGTTCAAACAAATAAATATTAATTGGTCCTTCATTGTGATATTTAATTTTTATTTTTTCTTAACCTTTGCTTTCCTTTGCAGTACCTTTGGTGCCAGAAATATGCTTTCACAGAGACAAACCCATCATTTTGGGTATTAAGAAAGTGTTGACAACTACAATCGTGGCATTGTCATTGGTCCAATCATTTTTCTTTCACAGAGCAAATCAATAAAATTCACTTTGATAGATACAGATGGGTGACAAGTTAAGACCTGAAAAAAATGAACAGAGGTACAATAATTTGCTCCCTCCATTGAGGATATGGCTGTCACTGTATGGTTTGATGTTGAGGAAACTTATGTGCTGCAGCATTCACACCCGTTCTCAACCTAGTTTAACACCTGTGGGAAATTTTATACTAATGTGTCAGATGCTGCTCTCCACCACCATCATCAAAACACCAAAAAGAGATATAGCTTTTCAATGAGTGGTGTTCCCTCTCTCCAGCAGAGTTGCAGACACTTGGAAATTAATGTCAATGTGCAGTGAAGGAGTTCAGATGGTACATTTTAGTGAATCACCTTTCTAAGACACTTTTTATTTTGATTTTCCTTTCATTTGGAACCCATCTATATATTAAATAAGTGAAAATGATTTGGCTTTGAGCCATTATGGAATGGCTTTCTTTTATTAATAATATGGATTTCTCTTTAACTTCAAGTGGATTTACATAAAGGATATGAGTGCATATGACTATAAAGACTATACTCAAATTGCTGCTGATTTCTTTTTATAATATTTGTCTGTTCTTTGCTTTTGCCTGTGCACATGTATCTGATTACCTCTATTGTATTCATGTGTTACTGTGTTTGTATACCAGTATTTTGTCTTTACCCATTGCATTGCTGTTCATGACAAAGACCCCAAATGACTTTCCACTCTCATCCTCCAGGCAGAGGAAAAAAGGGTAGTGTCCATAGAGGTTATGCATTCCCTAGAGGCAAGGTAGACAGAGAAAGAAAGAAGGATGAAGGGATGGTGGGAAGAAGTGTGAAGCACATGGTGGAAATGGGAGAGTTGTTGAAGCGGTAGGGGTGACTTCATCACCTAATCTGCTTATAAGACATTTAGTTAGAAGACCTTTGGGAAAGAGAACACACATGTAGAGATAACACGTACAAAGATACCTGTCATCTGTAAGTCTTTGAGCTATCAACATCTAAAAAGAACTTTTAAAAATGACCTTATCTTTTAAAGAAATTATCACTCTGCATTAGAGTAGGTACTTTTTCATGTGTATTTAATTGTGCCTTAAGGTAGAAATAGACTATAAGATGTACGCCAACAGGGAAAACTACTAATATGTACATATAGCCATGTACTTTCTCTCTGAGCCAATAGGAGGTGTAGCATAGCCATGTTGTGCCTCACTGAGCTAGCAACTGCAGCATTGCTATGTACACTGTTTTTATGTACATTTCAGAGTGGCCTTTTATTGTGGCCAGCCTAAGGCACACCTGTGCAATAATCATGCTGCCTAATCAGCATCTTGATATGCCACAGCTGTGAGGTGGGATGGATTATCTTGGGAAAGGAGAAGTGCTCAATAACAGATTTTAGACAGATTTGTGAACAATATTTGAGAGAAACAGGTATTTTGTGTATATAGAAAATTTGAGTTCAGCTCATGAAAAATGGGAGCAAACACAAAAGTGTTGCATTTTTGTTCAGTGTAGATATTAAACTCAGAAGTAAGAGGTTTTCGGTGAAGGAAAGGTTTCCCTCCACAAAGTATCTAATCACCTGCGTGTGAACAGATAGCTTTCTGAGATGAAGCATTAAAGCCCTACATGCTAGTGTTAGCATGAAAAAACCTCTGAAACTGTGCACCAGCTATTTAGCACTGACACAACCAGTCATATGAAAATGTGCCCAAATATGGCTGTAAACAAGTACAAACTAGAGTACCATCCTCATAGAGCAAACCTCTACATCACTAATTTCCAATACCACAAATTTTTACCTTGAAAAGAAAAAAAAAATCAAGGTCAAAGTCCTGTTAGAAGAGGCTTTTCAATGTTAAAATCAAATATCCACTAAATCCGCAATACAGATCAGATTGGGAGTGCCAGTTTGCCAAATGAGAGTGATTGAGGCACTTTTGTTTGAGGTATATGTAAAATGTACATGAAGTGGGCTTTTCAATATTAATTTTGAAATCCACAATCTGGAGCAGATGTGGATTAAACTTTGTCTGGACCTCACTTCAAATATGAGAGTGATTGGGGCATATTTGATTAAGATAAAATGTAAAATACATTGATGGGGTTTTCAAAGTAAAATTTAAATGGTCACAAAATCTGTAATCTAGATCATATCTGGATCACTTTGTCAGCCAATACAGGATACCATCCTACAGAATGCTGTCAAATATGAAAGAAATTCAATTTTTATCGACATAGTTTTGAATTTTTTGAAAATTTGTTCAGTGTTAAAGGATAGGGAAATTTCCAGTATTTTTCCTGACTTTAGCCTTTGAACTATGACCTTGAAAATTGATCAGGATATGAATCCTATGTAAAAATGACCTAATCATATATGACAAATTGTGGGTTACATGCTGTTCACAAACAAACAACCAAACCTCATTGGCAGAGGTAAATATAAATTTCTCCTTTGGTGTCCCACACAACACACACTATCACCTGAATCACTGCACCATAACCATGACATTGTGACCTTTGCCATGCCCTGTCTCTCATGTTTGGCCTCCTGTGGATTTCCTCTTGTGTTGTCCTCCAGGTGTTCTGTGTTTTATTGAATCAAATCAAATCAAATCAATTTTATTTATATAGCGCCAAATCACAACAAACAGTTGCCCCAAGGCGCTTTATATTGTAAGGCAAAGCCATACAGTAATTACGGAAAAACCCCAATGGTCAAAACAACCCCCTGTGAGCAAGCACTTGGCGACAGTGGGAAGGAAAAACTCCCTTTTAACAGGAAGAAACCTCCAGCAGAACCAGGCTCAGGGAGGGGCAGTCTTCTGCTGGGACTGGTTGGGGCTGAGGGAGAGAACCAGGAAAAAGACATGCTGTGGTAGAGAGCAGAGATCAATCACTAATGATTAAATGCAGAGTGGTGCATACAGAGCAAAAAGAGAAAGAAACACTCAGTGCATCATGGGAACCCCCATCAGTCTAAGTCTATAGCAGCATAACTAAGGGATGGTTCAGGGTCACCTGATCCAGCCCTAACTATAAGTTTTAAGCCTAATCTGAAAAGTAGAGAGGGTGTCTGTCTCCCTGATCCAAAGTGGGAGCTGGTTCCAGAGGAAAGGAACCTGAAAGCTGAAGGCTCTGCCTCCCATTCTACTCTTACAAACCCTAGGAACTACAAGTAAGCCTGCAGTCTGAGAGCGAAGCGCTCTATTGGGGTGATATGGTACTATGAGGTCCCTAAGATAAGATGGGACCTGATTATTCAAAACCTTATACGTAACAAGAAGAATTTTAAATTCTATTCTAGAATTAACAGGAAGCCAATGAAGAGAGGCCAATATGGGTGAAATATGCTCTCTCCTTCTAGTCCCTGTCAGTACTCTAGCTGCAGCATTTTGAATTAACTGAAGGCTTTTCAGGGAACTTTTAGGACAACCTGATAATAATGAATTACAATAGTCCAGCCTAGAGGAAATAATTGCATGAATTAGTTTTTCAGCATCACTCTGAGACAAGACCTTTCTAATTTTAGAGATATTGCGCAAATGCAAAAAAGCAGTCCTACATATTTGTTTAATATGCGCATTGAATGACATATCCTGATCAAAAATGACTCCAAGATTTCTCACATTGCTAGAGGTCAGGGTAATGCCATCCAGAGTAAGGATCTGGTTAGACACCATGTTTCTAAGATTTCTGGGGCCAAGTACAATAACTTCAGTTTTATCTGAGTTTAAAAGCAGGAAATTAGAGGTCATCCATGTCTTTATGTCTCTAAGACAATCCTGCAGTTTAGCTAATTGGTGTGTGTCCTCTGGCTTCATGGATAGATAAAGCTGGGTATCATCTGCGTAACAATGAAAATTTAAGCAATGCTGTCTAATAATACTGCCTAAGGGAAGCATGTATAAAGTGAATAAAATTGGTCCTAGCACAGAACCTTGTGGAACTCCATAATTAACCTTAGTCTGTGAAGAAGATTCCTCATTTACATGAACAAATTGTAATCTATTAGATAAATATGATTCAAACCACTGCAGCGCAGTGCCTTTAATACCTATAGCATGCTCTAATCTCTGTAATAAAATTTTATGGTCAACAGTATCAAAAGCAGCACTGAGGTCTAACAGAACAAGCACAGATATGAGTCCACTGTCTGAGGCCATAAGAAGATCATTTGTAACCTTCACTAATGCTGTTTCTGTACTATGATGAACTCTAAACCCTGACTGAAACTCTTCAAATAGTAATGGTAGGGCTTCCTTGAGCAGCCTGGTAGGAATGGGGTCTAATAGACATGTTGATGGTTTGGATGAAGTAACTAATGAAAATAACTCAGACAGAACAATCTGAGAGAAAGAGTCTAACCAAATACCGGCATCACTGAAAGCAGCCAAAGATAACGATACGTCTTTGGGATGGTTATGAGTAATTTTTTCTCTAATAGTTAAAATTTTATTAGCAAAGAAAGTCATGAAGTCATTACTAGTTAAAGTTAAAGGAATACTCGGCTCAATAGAGCTCTGACTCTTTGTCAGCCTGGCTACAGTGCTGAAAAGAAACCTGGGGTTGTTCTTATTTTCTTCAATTAGTGATGAGTAGTAAGATGTCCTAGCTTTACGGAGGGCTTTTTTATAGAGCAACAGACTCTTTTTCCAGGCTAAGTGAAGATCTTCTAAATTAGTGAGATGCCATTTCCTCTCCAACTTACGGGTTATCTGCTTTAAGCTGCGAGTTTGTGAGTTATACCACGGAGTCAGGCACTTCTGTTTTAAGGCTCTCTTTTTCAGAGGAGCTACAGCATCCATAGTTGTCCTCAATGAGGATATAAAACTATTGACGAGATAATCTATCTCACTCACAGAGTTTAGGTAGCTACTCTGCCCTGTGTTGGTATATGGCACTGGAGAACATAAAGAAGGAATCATATCCTTAAACCTAGTTACAGCGCTTTCTGAAAGACTTCTACTGTAATGAAACTTATTCCCCACTGCTGGGTAGTCCATCAGAGTAAATGTAAATGTTATTAAGAAATGATCAGACAGAAGGGGGTTTTCAGGGAATACTGTTAAGTCTTCAATTTCCATACCATAAGTCAGAACAAGATCTAAGGTATGATTAAAGTGGTGGGTGGACTCATTTACATTTTGAGCAAAGCCAATCGAGTCTAACAATAGATTAAATGCAGTGTTGAGGCTGTCATTCTCAGCATCTGTGTGGATGTTAAAATCGCCCACTATAATTATCTTATCTGAGCTAAGCACTAAGTCAGACAAAAGGTCCGAAAATTCACAGAGAAACTCACAGTAATGACCAGGAGGACGATAGATAACAACAAATAAAACTGGTTTTTGGGACTTCCAATTTGGATGGACAAGACTAAGAGTCAAGCTTTCAAATGAATTAAAGCTCTGTCTGGGTTTTTGATTAATTAATAAGCTGGAGTGGAAGATTGCTGCTAATCCTCCACCTCGGCCCGTGCTACGAGCGTTCTGGGACTTAGTGTGACTCGGGGGTGTTGACTCATTTAAACTAACATATTCATCCTGCTGTAACCAGGTTTCTGTAAGGCAGAATAAATCAATATGTTGATCAATTATTATATCATTTACTAACAGGGACTCAGAAGAGAGAGACCTAATGTTTAATAGACCACATTTAACTGTTTTAGTCTGTGGTGCAGTTGAAGGTGCTATATTATTTTTATTTTTTTTTAATTTTTATGCTTAAATAGATTTTTGCTGGTTATTGGTGGTCTGGGAGCAGGCACCGTCTCTATGGGGAAGGGGTAATGAGGGGATGGCAGGGGGAGAGAAGCTGCAGAGAGGTGTGTAAGACTACAACTCTGCTTCCTGGTCCCAACCCTGGATAGTCATGGTTTGGAGGATTTAAGAAAATTGGCCAGATTTCTAGAAATGAGAGCTGCTCCATCCAAAGTGGGATGGATGCCGTCTCTCCTAACATGACCAGGTTTTCCCCAGAAGCTTTGCCAATTATCTGTGAAGCCCACCTCATTTTTTGGACACCACTCAGACAGCCAGCAATTCAGGGAGAACATGTGGCTAAACATGTCACTCCCGGTCCGATTGGGGAGGGGCCCAGAGAAAACTACAGAGTCCGACATTGTTTTTGCAAAGTTACACACCGATTCAATGTTAATTTTAGTGACCTCCGATTGGCGTAACCGGGTGTCATTACTGCCGACGTGAATTACAATCTTACCAAATTTACGCTTAGCCTTAGCCAGCAGTTTCAAATTTCCTTCAGTGTCGCCTGCTCTGGCCCCCGGAAGACAATTGACTATGGTTGCTGGTGTCGCTAACTTCACATTTCTCAAAACAGAGTCGCCAATAACCAGAGTTTGTTCCTCGGCGGGTGTGTCGCCGAGTGGGGAAAAACGGTTAGAAATGTGAACGGGTTGGCGGTGTACACGGGGCTTCTGTTTAGGACTACGCTTCCTCCTCACAGTCACCCAGTCGGCCTGCTTTCCCGGCTGCTCGGGATCCGCTGGAGGGTAACTAATGGCGGCTAAGCTACCTTGGTCTGCACCGACTACAGGGGCCTGGCTAGCTGTAGGATTTTCCACGGTGCGGAGCCGAGTCTCCAATTCACCCAGCCTGGCCTCCAAAGCTATGAATAAGCTACACTTATTACAAGTACCGTTACTGCTAAAGGAGGCCGAGGAATAACTAAAGATTTCACACCCAGAGCAGAAAAGTGCGGGAGAGACAGGAGAAGCTGCCATGCTAAACCGGCTAAGAGCTAGTAGCTGCGCTAAGCTAGCGGATTCCTAAAAACACACAAAGTGAATAATGTGTAAATAATTTAGAGGTGATTCAGCATAGGGAGTGCTTTAGTTAAGGCACGTGAAGATTACACTGTGAAACAAATCATTATCTAGTTATCTAGATCAGTCTAACTACGCAGATTAAACAGCTAACAGATACAGCAAAACACCGCTGTGCTCCGGAACAGGAAGTGATACAATACCGCAGTGAGAGCCAACCACCAGTAGAGGCAGTCAAAACCTCCCTGAATACCTCCCTGTCTATTTAATGTCTGCCTCCTCCTTAATCCAGTGCTACAACCCCAATTCCAGTGAAGTTGGGATGTTTTGAGAAATGGAAATAAAAACAGAATACAATGATTTGCAAATCCTGTTCAGCCTATATTCAATTGAATACACCGTAAAGACAAGCTATTTAATGTTGATACTGATAAACATTATTGTTTTTGTGCAAATATTTGCTCATTTTGAAATGGATGCCTGCAACATGTTTCAAAAAAGCTGGGACAGTGGTGTGTTTACCACTGTGTTACATCACCTTTCCTTCTAACAACACTCAATAAGCATTTGGGAACTGAGGACACTAATTGTGCATGTCATGACTGCATATAAAAGGAGCATCCCCAAAAGGCTCAGCCATTCACAAGCAAAGATGGGGCGAGGATCACCACTTTGTGAACAACTGCGTGAAAAAAAAACAGTTCCAACAGTTTAAGAACAATGTTTCTCAATGTTCAATTGCAAAGAATTTAAGGATTCCATCATCTACAGTGCATAATATAATGAGAAGATTCAAAGAATCTGGAGAACCTTCTACACATATAAGCAACAAGGCAGAAAACCAACATTGAATGCCCATGACCTTTGATCCCTCAGGCGGCACTGCATTAAAAACCGATATCATTGTGTAAAAGATCTTACTGCGTGGCCTCAGGAACACTTCAGAAACCCACTGTCAGTTAACATAGTTCATCGCTACATCTACGAAAGCCATACATTAATAACATCCAAAAATGCCGCCGCCTTCTCTGGGCCCGAGCGCAATGGACAGATGCAAACTGGAAAAGTGTGCTGTGGCCTGATGAGTCCACATTTCAAATTGCTTTTGGCAATCATGGATGTCGTGTCCTCTGGACAAAAGGGAAAAAGACCATCCCGTTTGTTACCAGATCAAAGTTCAAAAGCCAGTATCTGTGATGGTATGAGGTTGTGTTAGTGCCCATGGCATGGGCAGCTTACACATCTGTAATGGCACCATCAATGCTGAAAGGTACATCAAGGTTTTGGAGCAACACATGCTGCCATCCAAGCAACATCTTTTTCAGGGACATCCCTGCTTATTTCAGCAAGACAATGCCAAGCCACATTCTGCACGTGTTACACTGTAACAGTGTGGCTTCGTAGTAACAGAGTGCAGGGACTAGACTGGCCTGCCTGCAGTCCAGACCTGTCGCCCATTGAAAATGTGTGGCACATTATGAAGTGCAAAATACGACAACGGAGACCCTGGAGTGTTGAACAACTGAAGTAGTACATCAAGCAAGAATGGGAAAGAATTCCGCCTACAAAGCTTCAACAATTAGTGTCCTCAGTTCCCAAATGCTTATTGAGTGTTGTTAGAAGGAAAGGTGATGTAACACAGTGGTAAACATACCACTGTCCCAGCTTTTTTGAAACATGTTGCAGTCATCCATTTCAACATGAGCAAATATTTGCACAAAAACAGTAAAGTTGATCAGTTTGAACATTAAATATCTTGTCTTTGTGGTGTATTCAATTGAATATAGGTTGAAGAGGATTTACAAATCATTCTATTTTGTTTTTATTTACATTTTACACAACGTCCCAACTTCATTGGAATTGAGGTTGTAGATTCCCTCGTGTGCTATGCAGAGCTTTCTGTGTTCTGATGGTTCTCGTTTTCCCTGGTTACTGAACTGCACCTGGATTTCTGGATTCTGAGTTGTTGCCTGCCCCTCTGGACTCTGGTGCCTGGTTTGACTGCCTCCCTGGTTTTGATCCCCTGCCTGTTAAATGGACTAACCCCCTGCTCAATCCCCTACTGGTTTCTTTGCCGTGTGTCACATGCTGTAAGCGGTCGACTGAACTTCTGCAGTTCTTGATTAAAGAATGTTTTTAATGCTCACCTGTGTCCTTCCCTACAAAGGGGTCCTGGGTTGTGCTTAGGTCATTACAGAAACATGTATTTATTTAAAGCAACAGTGGATAGAATTTATTGTTACCTAGAGATTGTGATTGCATTCTCATGATTTTGTTGTGCTTCATGTTTTCACTTCTTTGATGATGGACATTCATACTCCGCAGCCTTCCCTTATGATAAGAAATATGCATAATCCTCAAAATTCTCAAAAATAAGCATTATCAAATTTGTTAGCCTACACGAGCGGCCAGTACACCTGTTATAGAGGAGCAACAACTGATTCCTCTTTTTTTTTTCTTCAGTACTCTAATTGCTCAGCAAAGTGCAAAATGAAAAGTAATTATGTCCCTTTTAGGATACTGCATCAACATGGGGCTGCAACATGGATGCCTTCATGAGGGAGCCCACTCCCATGTAGATATGAAGGGTTCATTCTAAGCTTATGATACCACATTGTTGCATTGTTACAGCAATGAAGAGATGTTTGTGAAGGCTATTTTACACTTCTGCGGATAATCACCCCTATATCCTACATATTGTGGCTTTTAAGAATGTTGGAGCATTTCGACCAACAATGCAGGTGTAACTCAAAAATTGAACTTTCTTTACATGATGAAACGATGGTTTCTTGAAGTTCAATCATGTGTGTTTATGTGATGTGTCTTACCCCAACTGGGAAAGCATCTCTTGTGAAAATGGGCCAGGTCTTCCAGTTTGTATCATGCTTGTATCGTTGGTGTACATGCTCACCGAGCCCATAAATATTATGTGAGGGAAGCTTAGCAGACAGCTGCAGGTACTGGTCTGCAAACACCAGTGGAGCCATGGTAGTATCAAACCTAAAATCAGATACAGAAGAAGAGAATCGTCAACAAAGAACAGGGGCCTCATGTGCAAAGCGTGCACACTCACAAAATTGTGGAGTATATCTGTCTTCACACTAACATTCAGATGTATCAAAAGTAAAATGATTGTGGAAATGTGTGGTGCGTCACGCAAAAATCCTGGCTGGTGCAAACACATTTCCACAGTTATTGTTCTTCTGCTGACACATAGAGGTGATGCTGGGACACTGTTAATAGTGTGAAAACAAGAAGTTATCAGAGTGATGTGCACATCAGCAGCACACTGATGAGCAATTAACACACCCACGTGCCTTGGCTTTTCTAAAGCTGAGGAAAATCCACACCATACACATCAGTCACATATATATTCAGAATTATGGTTGACATCCTACAGACATGGTTGTGAGCAGTGATGCCGGTAACGCGTTACTCTAATCTGACCACTTTTTTTAGTAACGAGTAATCTAACGCGTTAATCTTTCCAAATCAGTAATCAGATTAAAGTTACTTCTCCATGTCACTGTGCGTTACTATTATTTTTCATTGTGGGTCGACAGCAGCATTAAACTTGGTCTGTGGGCAGGAGGTCGGGGTTCGACTGAACGTCCCACTTTCAGTGAGCTGTGAGCTTTTAATCCGCGGTTTTTTGCAGCTGCTCGACTCGTCCTCACCTCTTAAAGCGCGGTGATCAGCACACCTGCACTGAGCTTTACAAAGACATTTTTATACTTTTTTTCCTCCTTTATTTAGAATTCTGAGCTGAGCCGCTCCGTATCTGGTCGTTAAAAACAGCTGATCCTCCGCGATGCGTCAACAACTAACACTATTTTCCACTCAAATGCACCTAAACTCTCTTTCTGAGGACCACATGATGTGAAAACGCAATAAAACTTTCTTACCTGTAAATCTGGTCATGTTTTCTGCATAAATAAATGTTATCCATTCTTTGTGCTCAAACGCCAAAGCAGGGGCGAATCTAGATGGAATGGGGGCGTGGGGCAGGGATGTGCCCCCTCCCCCACAACACCCCTAGATTAAAGGTGCAATTTTGAAGCCGTTTTTTACTACAACTAATATTGCTTAAAATAATAATAATTTCGACAAGTAAAATGTTTAGAGAGAATTTAAATGTTAGAATAGAATTAGAATTATTTAATAGTTACCTTTATAAACAATGTAGGCTCGAAATTGCAAGTTTTACTGTTACAGTGCTGTCAACAGTTAAATATGAGGTCAAGAAAGACGTCTTTATTTTACTTTTTATAAAACAAGTATTTATTTTCATTGAAGTCAAGAAAGGGTGACTATAAAGTGAGTTTTGGCAAAACAGGTATCATTGTCATGTTGAGGTGGTAGAGGGTTGTTGTCGGCAGCTGGGAAAAGTAACTAAAAAAGTAACTAGTAATCTAACTTAGTTACTTTTACAATTGAGTAATCAGTAAAGTAACTAAGTTACTTTTACAATTGAGTAATCAGTAAAGTAACTAAGTTACTTTTTCAAAGTAACTGTGGCAACACTGGTTGTGAGCCTTGACACTAACCAGTGACCTCATTGTTGACTGGATGTCTTTGGAATGAGGCCTCTTTGGAGGACTTTAAGGCAACACTGGAGTAACTTTATGTCAAATGAACAATTATTTAGGAAGAGTTAGTCTAGGACTATTATTTGTATTGTGATGGAACATCAACTATAACTATTCACGATTCAGCACATAGGTGCCTGAGTGTTGAAGAACCCGTTAGCCGAGGAAGGCCAAGGGGATGTCCATGTTTTATCTGGGTTTGGCAGTTAAATGGTTATTTTCGAGTAGTGGTGATGCACTGGTTGTCTGCCTGGAAGGCTGCCATTTACGAACCAAGACAGGGCTGTAGCACGGTAGATGTAGAGACGTGTGGCACGAGTGCATGATTCTTGTCATTACATTGCCTGATAATCCTTGCTATCTATGAATCAAAGGTATGCCTGACTGTGTTCTAAAATCAGTCACCTATTATTGTTGTTTGTGAGAACATCCAGAGCTGACTCTTGTATATCATTATGACTGTGCACTCCACTCTCTGTATCTGTTCATCAATGAACCATGAATTCTGTAAAACTGATTACAAGAAATGATGACCCTATATGCCTTGATTAAAAGAAAAAAAGTCAGAGTTATTAAAGCTTGATATCAAGTTAAGTTATCTGATTGTAAAAAAAAAATCCTATCAGACACAATAAAAACAGAAACAGATTACTGTGCTGGTCATGATAAAATGAAGGATGAGTCAGTGACTTCGGAAGCAAAGTTTGATCGCATGCCATGTATGATTTATTAAAGATTAAGCATTTTCCTTATTTTGCCTTTCAGCTTCTGGATGGGCTCTGCTCCCCCATACTCCCCACCATTTTAAGCATTTTCCTTTTTTTGCTTTTCAGCTGACCCCCCTAATTACAGCCTTCTTAACCCCCTGCCACTTTAAGGATTTTTTAACTGTAGATGTAAATTAATATTCAAACTTTTCAGCTAGTTGACAGTAGGACTGTACAATATGGCCAAATTATCGCATCTCAACACTGTCATATAAATTGTCATGTAAATGTCACTTATGTACATGCTGTCCATATTCTTGAGCCACTTAAGTGGGTAGGGAGAGTTCCCATGTGATATAAAAGCTTTTCAACCCACCATCCCTGGTTCTCAAGACCAGGCACCTAAGTGGCTAAGCTCTCTCTCTCTCTTTTTTTTTTTTTTTTTTTTTAAGATCTTTAGGCGTACCTTAGTAAACACTAGTAGAGTTTCACCTTAGATTTGGAATGTATAATAGAAGATATAGCTTACTGAATTTTCATATCAATATGATATACAATATGATTATGATTTGACACAAAGTGCAGCAACAGTGAAAATTAAACATTCTTAAACAAAAAGGCAATAATACCACACTCATTTTGCACTCATCATAAGGTGCAAAATGAGTGTGGTGCCCTCCAAAAGCATTGGAACATTTGGAATTTCACACATTTTAATTTGTTTATGCCATTATAAATACAAGAAATACAAAAAATGAAGAATAAAAATTTCTAAAATTATCTCCCTCAAACTCAAACTGAAAGCAAATCTTTAAAACTTGATAAATCCTATAAATAATAATCAATTTTATTGCCAGTTTTCTTTAGACAATTCAGGGGATGGAAACATGAACATTTACAAATCAGTGAATATGTCTTTATGACTTTATAAACTTTATAAATATGACTTTATTTACATCAGTTATGAAGAGATACAAAAGTTTCTTTCACCAAAACATCAAATCTAGACTTTCATCTCAAATGTACTTTCTGTCAAATGTACTTTCTATAGCTGAACTTTCAGGTCTTCTTTTTAAGAAAATCCTCCTCTACACCACTCCATCAGGAAGCTATATTATATATTTTTTAATTAATTTATATCAAGTTGTAGAGATTTGCTTTCAGTTTGAGTTAAGGAAGATAATTTTAGAAAAAAATGTATTTGAAATGGAATAAACAAATTAAAATGTGTGAAATACCAAGTGTTGCAATATTTCTGAGGGCAACTGAGAAACACTGAGAAGCAGCATCTTACATCTCATATATAGTGCAGCAGATAAGAGAATATTTTGAATGAAATCCTGCAAATGGTGATACAAGCATCAAATTTGGCACAAATAATCCATAGACATGAACTCTTTTGAAAATACTGATTGGCCACTAGAATTTTCAATAGGCAGCCAGATAGAGGTCAATTGAAGAATTACACAGGGGTCAAAATTAAAAGATGCTCCAATCGTATAGAAAACTACACCACATTATTTGCCTGATCATAAAGATTCCAAAAAAAAAAAAGGTATAGTTTGGACAATCTGTGACTGAATGTTATGGAGTTATGAGGTAAAAGCAGCAAGAATGGTGACAAAGGTCAGTTTCAGTTTGTACAGGGGTCAAAAGTTAAGGTTGCTCCATTAATTTTGCTCCAGCTGTATTTGTGCTGAATTTAATGCCTGTATCACCATTTGAAGGATTGTTTCAGTTATCTGCTGCACTAATAAGCCAACAGAGCATGAACCAGCTGCAACCTGTATTAATGGAGAAATGCTGCTTTTAACAACCTGAACCTCATTTCTGACATAAAATACGGTCATTTACTCATCAATATAAGTTTGGTGTGATTAGAAGTCCAAAGTTCAAACGATGTGTTCAGTTCAAATCTGAAGTAAACATTTTTCTTCTTCTACTAAGGTGGATTACACATTTTGTGGTACACAGCACAAACTACTGGACAGGAGGAACCTAGCAGTCAATGTGACTCACTAATTTGAAAATGCAGGTCTTTCAACCAGACTTGTGGTGCCGTGACATGTCAGTCATCTGTGTCCAATCAGATTTCAGGGGAGTCCAGTCAAACCCCGGCCTCCACTCTAGCTCCACTCATACCAGGAAGTGTTCAACATCGGACATTTCCTGTTTCACTGTGACTGAGAATTTCACTGTTTGAGTGTACGAGTAAGCTTGCCACTGAGTTCCCGCGAGATTCCATTTAATCTTGTCTGTCATTCCAGGAAGTGTTTGACATTTGAACATTTCCTGTTTTACTGTGGATTAGAATTTTTGGCACTTCCTGTTTAGGACGCCCTGTACCATGAGTGAGCTTCACGCCGCTGCGCGACGCTTTGCTCATATTAATTATAATATCCATGTGCAGCAACAAACGTTTAGTGGTTCAGTGTGTTGCTCAAGGATACTTTGACACTTTTCTTCAGTATAGATTTATTTTGATTTTTACTCACCATATTACAATTTCAACGAGTCAGCTGTCTACAACAACCAAAGTGACTGCCTCTTCAAGGATCATGGAAGATTTCAGAAGTTGACAGAATTCCTTGTAGAGCAGCTAGTTCATGATGTTGTATGTCTCCAATGCTCATAGTTGTAGGGGAACCACTTTTGGTGACATATAGCACCACTTGTGCTGCAATATGGCACCTAAAGATGGTACCTAACACCAAACCAGTTCCCTTTTGGACCAATTTTGGTGCTATAAAATACTAAAGGTGATTCCCTCAATGATTATGAGGTAAAGAACTGCCTTTAGTGCTATATATCACCATTTTTTATGTGTGTTGTTTTCATCAGGGCTCCTGACTGGTTTCACTGCTTACATGGAGTGAGTGTTGGCTTAGGTCAAGGCACTGGTGTGGTATTGTCAGTGATGAAAGGTTCGCTGACCCTAACTTTCTTTACAATGCTGTGATCTTTGCTGAATCAGTGAATGAATAGTGGAGTATCTGGATTTGTGGTTGTACTGGATGAATGCTAAGATCCAGGACCCGTATGCACCAAGCAGCCTAAGGCTAAAAATAGCTCCTAGTGACATTAGTCTAAGAAAAATCTTAGAATTTCTCGAATTCTTAGATATTTCTTAGAATTTTCACTTGGTAAGATGAAAGTTGTCTGTAAAGCACCTTAGGCTTTAAGAGAGCTCCTAAGGTGTCAAACTGGTAAGAGTAGTGAGGAGGACTTTTAAGAAGCCTAAGAGTGTCTTAAGCAGACAAGCTGGTGGAAAAGACAGAGAGGAAGCAGAGATATTCTCCGTATGGAGGATGGCAGTGAGTCAGTAACACGCTACCAGCATGATCTACGTAATTATTTTATGTTAATTTACTGTCTTAATGTATTTGTAAATGGTTTAGGTTCTTGTTATCACATACATACATTAATATTATCATTATTTTTATTATTATTATCAGTATTGTTGATATTTTATTGTATTATTACTTCTATTTTGTCATTTGATTTCTAAATGGACCACAATGGGAATAAGCGTTTTCACTTCCTTGTGTCATGCATGCATTTTTGACATATTTACAATTATGTACTTACATTGAACTTAAAAATAAACTTATGCACCCACACACAATTTTAATATGTAGATAATCGGCATGTGAAAAAGATATGTTCAAACATCTTAAAGCTGTGTAACAAATCATTTTGTGGAGAGCTGCAAGAAATAATGAAAGACAAGCGAGAGCTTTTTGTATTTTTGGAGCTCTGCCACTAGTAGGCGCTCTTATTTTTCAGATAAAACAACACAGGGACGGCATCAAACACGATACACTTTTCACTTATGGTGACAGCATGGTGACACTTATATCATCTGTCACTCCTGTAACCCTCACTTTTTCAATAGAATGTAGTGGATATGACTATGCTCTACCAAATGGTTGAGTTGACCATTAAAGGGTTAAGGCTGGAGCATCACTGGGCCTCAGATTTTCTGTTAACCATTTTGTATGCAGCAAAGTGTTTGAAGGTTTTTGTAAACAAGCATCACTATTAAACACACACACACACACACACACACGCACACATACAATACTTACAGAACTTTTTTGTTCTCCTTCCGGCGCACAATAAGGCCAAATGGCTTGTGTGCAACCTCTAGCGTGTTGCCAATGGGGCTGGATTGTTGCGCTTTGCTGATGCTGACATGCTCATGGGGGACTTCAAACCTTTTCTTGTGAGCATCAGTGATCTGAGGAAGAGAACACAACCATACTGGAAATTTTGTAACATCATACCTCATATGGCTGAACTGAACTGCTTTGGTTTTCATTTGTTCTGGAAACCATTTGAAAATACTCCTTGAAAAACCTTTGAAATGAAACCAGATACATTTTCAATAGATGTTAAAAAACAAAATAAAAAAGGGGTATGTTGTGAAAGGTACTGTGTTTGGAAGCATACCTTAATCCTGAGACGATTGTTTGACTGCATCTGTGCATGAAAAGACAACTCCTCTATGTCCGCACCAAATAAAGAAGGAGAAGTCATTCTCTTCAGACGACCATTCAACACTGCAATGCACAACCATGACAGAAAAAGTCTTTATTGCTTGCAACATTTTTTCAGGGCATCAAAATATTTAAAATGTCTGAAAATGATTTCTAAGCATGCACTGATCTTTTCTTTTTATGAAATCATCCATGAGATGTTTCATCCCAACATCATTACACAGAACTGCTAAAAGAAGGGCAAGGGGATGCTAAAAATACCTTTACTGAGAAATGAAAAATACCAAACAACAACTCAATTAGAGCATGTTTTGTTTGTTTCTTTGGTTTAGAGATAGATTTGAAAAATTAGAAAATGTGTGTGGGTGAATTTTTTCAACTATGTTTGTGAATGGTGCCATTTTTCTACCTCCGCCAACAAAGTTGGAGGACGTTATTTTTTTGCCCCTGTATGTCTGATTGTCTGGTTCTCTGCCCACAATTTTTCACATATCATTATGGTTATTTATTTATTTATTTTTTACTGAAGATTCATATCCTGATAGGCAAGAACTAATTCAATTGTCAAGGTCATAGGTCAAAGGTCAACATCAGGAAAATCTTGAAAAAATGGAAAAATCCCTGATTTTAACAAAAATTCACAACTCTGTCAAAAAAGATTAAATTTATTTCATATTTGAGATTGTTATGCAGGATGGTTGCCTTTATCGACTGACAAGGTTTGATCCAGATCTGATACAGACAGTGTTGCCACAGTTACTTTGAAAAAGTAATCCAATTACTGATTACTCCTTGAAAAAGTAACTTAGTTACTTTACTGATTACTCAATTGTAAAAGTAACTAAGTTAGATTACTAGTTACTTTTTTAGTTACTTTCCCCAGCTGCCGACAACAACCCATGTCAACATGACAATGATACCTGTTTTGCCAAAACTCACTTTATAGTCACCCTTTCTTGACTTCAATGAAAACAAATACTTGTTTTATAAAAAGTAAAATAAAGACCTCTTTCTTGACCTCATATTTAACTATTGACAGCACTGTAACAATAAAACTTGCAATTTCAAACCTACATTGTTTATAAATGTAACTATTAAATTCTAACATTTTTCTAACATTTAAATTCTCTAAACATTTTACTTGTCGAAATTATTATTATTTTAAGCAGTATTAGTAGTTGTAGTACAAAACGGCTTCAAAACTGGACCTTTAATCTAGGGGTGTTGTGAGGGGGGGGCACATCCTTGCCCCACGCCCCCATTCCATCTGGATTCGCCCCTGCTTTGGCGTTTGAGTACAAAGAATGGATAACATTTATTTATGCAGAGAACAGGACCAGATTTACAGGTAAGAAAGTTTTATTGCGTTTTCACATCATGTAGTCCTCAGAAAGAGAGTTTAGGTGCATTTGAGTGGAAAATAGTGTTAGTTGTTGACGCGTCGCGGAGGATCAGCTGTTTTTAACGTGCAGATACGGAGCGGCTCAGCTCAGAATTCTAAATAAAGGAGGAAAAAACGTATAAAAATGTCTTTGTAAAGCTCAGTGCAGGTGTGCTGATCACCGCGCTTTAAGAGGTGAGGACGAGTCGAGCAGCTGCAAAAAAACGCGGATGAAAAGCTCACAGCTCAGTTAAAGTGGGCAGTTCAGTCGAACCCCGACCTCCTGCCCACGGACCAAGTTTAATGCTGTTATCGACCCACAATGAAAAATAATAGTAACGCACAGTGACATGGAGAAGTAACTTTAATCTGATTACTGATTTGGAAAGATTAACACGTTAGATTACTCGTTACTAAAAAAAGTGGTCAGATTAGAGTAACGCGTTACTAAGTAACACGTTACCGGCATCACTGGATACAGATGACAGATTTTGTTGCCATTTAAATTTAACATTGAAAATTTAATGTATATTTAATTTATATTTTAATCAGGGAGGGAGGCCAGAAATTGAAAATCCAACATTTTCTTTCTGACAAAAATAAGTTTAAAGGAAAATCTAAAATACCCTCAGATGTTGCAGGTAAACTCAATCAGTCAATCAATCATAAACAATATTTTATTTACTTGGCACCTGCAGGAGGGCATGTGCGCGCATACATGAGCTTTCGAAAAGACTGGAAATTACTTTTGACTGCATGTGATGCGCATGCATGCTGATGTCCGCGAGTTGTCTTGTAAATAGCTCCAGAGGTGTTATTAGGTTACAACAGCAGTGTTTTCAGCTTTACAATTCTTTATTTCTCACTAGCTTTTACATAATATATGAGAAACATGTTAGATTTATACAGAAACGCAGCGGTTTCGGAGCTGATTCTACCATGTTGGATTAGCAGCCAGAGAGAGACCAGCCATGGATGTCACAGTGCCTCTCAATTCTGATGGGCTATGACCGTGTCCTTCCCAGAATCTTGACACCCCCCCCCCCCGCCGAAAAAAAACAACAACCAAAAAAACATCAAAAAAATAAAAACGGATTTGCATGATTCATGCTGTTGGTTGTAGGAAACTGAATGTGACCTTTTCACCTCTTTGAACTTGTTCAACGTCTATTTCCCAATTTGAAGGCCCTGGCATTGCCCTGAGCTATGTAAGGATGCTCTTCCTGGACTTCAACTCAGCCTTCAACCACATCATCTCAGAGATCCTGGTCCAGAGATTGACACATCTGGGCATCTCCACCCCCATCTGCCAGTGGATCAAGGACTTCCTCATGAACCGCCCACAGTCCGTGACACTTGGCCCCCACCTTTCCTCCACCATCACACTCAGCACCGGCTCCCCTCAAGGCTGTGTATTGCCCCCCCCCCCCCCCCCCCCCCCCGTTCACCCTTTACACTCACGACTGCTCTCTGACCCATCTCTCAAACACCATCATAAAGTTTGCGGATGATACCACCGTGATTGGGCTCATCTCAGGGGGGGATGAGTCTGATTACAGAGACGAAGTCAACCAACTGACAGCGTGGTGTTGGCTAACAACCTGCTGCTGAACATCATGAAAACAAAAGAAATAAACCTGGACTTCAGGAAGGGCAGGGCTGACCCAGCCCCTCTCTACATCCATGGGGACTGAGTGAAAGGGTCAGCTCCATCAGGTTCCTGGGAGTGCAGCTCTCTGACAGCCTCTCCTGCACTGCCAACATCACAGTGGTGGTGAAGAAAGCCCAGCAGCGACTCCACTTCCTGACGGTGCTCAGGAGGAACAATCTGGAGGAGAAGTTGCTGGTGTTGTTCTACAGAGCCACCATCGAGAACATCCTGATGTACTGTATTACATCGTGGTACGGGGGGTGCTCAGCAGCAGACAGGAGAGCGCTGCAGAGGGTGATCAAAATGGCCCAGGGGATCACTGGCTGCTCTCTGCCCAGCCTGGAGGACATTGCCAGCTCTCACTACCTCAGCAGAGCTGCCAGCATCATCAAAGACATATTCCACCCCAACAACCACCTGTGTGACCTACTACCCTCCGGCCAATCAAAACTAGGACAAATACACTCAGGGACAGCTTTCTCCCCAGAGCGATCACTGCACTGAATAACAAACCACATTAATCTGCACTTTTCAAAGTTCTTGTGCAATATCTGTACCTATGATCAATATTTTCCCATGCAGTATCATTCCACAGTTGTACATAATTCTCGTTTTATATTTTACTTTTGTCCACATTTTATTTTAGTTGTACATATATTTAAAAATGTATTTTGTTAAATTACTTTATCTTTTATTTGGCTAACAATTACTCGCACCTCGGAAAAGCACATTTTGGAGTTGCACTCAAATCTCGTTGCAATGTAAATTACAATGACAATAAAAGTGATTCTGATTCTGATTCTGATTCTAAGAGGACTGAGACAGACAGACAAATACTTTATTAATCCCAAGGGAAATTGTGCATTATCTGTGCTCCAAGGATAAATAGAATTAAAAGATACAATAAAATGGAAGGAACAAAGCCCACCACAGAAATAAATAAATAATAACTAAAAACTAGCTGCCAAAAACACATTCTCCCTCCTGCCCCTCCCAGCAGAGGCCTCATTAAGCAGCCTAATGGCATGCGGAACAAATGAGTTCCTCAGTCTCTCTGTAGAACATCTCAATGACCAAAATCTCGAGCTTACTGAACTTCTCTGGATGGAGAAGACAGAGTTCAGCGGGTGACTCTCATTAGACAGGATGGCATGGGTGTTTGTGAGTGTTCTCTGCTCCACCACTGTCTCCACAGAGTCCAAGCCCAGACCCACTACAGAACCGGCCCTCTTAATGAGTCAATGAATGTCCTTCTTAAAAGTACTGCCCCCCCAACACACGGCGGCATAAAAAAGCAACACTGGACACAATAGCCAGATAAAACAGGTGCACTAACTTAGGGCAGACTCTGAACGAGGCCAGCCTTCTGAGAAAATACATTCTGCTCTGGCCCTTCTTATAAACAGCGTCCATGTTGGCTGCCCAACAGGACTGGACTTATGCTGAGCACAGACTTTGGACAAGTTCAAAGATGGCTAACCTTCACCAAGGTCTATTTCCCAAGAATGTTCCCTGTCAGTTAGAAGGCCCTGGAAGTAATAGGACTGGACTTATGCTGAGCATAGACAGACAGACGGACAGACAGACAGACAAGCAGGCAGATGGATGGATGGAGGCAAAGTCCTCGCAATGCAGACAGACATATTTTGGGCTCAGGTAAAAATAGAACCTGAATTGAGGTTACATTTTTGTTCAGAAAGTTCTTGATTTTGGAGGGTTCAGTTAATAATTCAACAGAGGCCAGCTCATTAATCAAACCAGGGACATTGCCGACACCGTACTGTAACCACACCACAGCTAATCCTTGAAGCAAACAGTGCACCAAGGCCTTTACACCAAATGTATAAAATGCCTGAAGCCAATATATCTTGGAAAGCTTTGCACTGGACTGTGTAAAACTTCTCCCTGACTCCTGTTAGGGCTGACTAGCATATGATGGAGGAATTGCATGCCAGTCGTGAAAAATCAGAGCTACTTCTAAAGCCTCGTACACCTGTTGGTACACCTATTTGTGCACACCTGTGGCCAAAAGACAGAGGGTGCCCTGTGAGAGCCCATTCGATCCCCCTTGCAGCAGGTTTCAGCCAAATTCCAGGTGCCACACACGACCATCCAACACTGCTCTCAGAGCACTTCGGAAATTTGGGACCATTTGTGGTGTCAGCACGAAAATAGTGGGGAGATGACCACTTGATGACACAGTACACTTGCATGAACTGCTGATATGGATGTATAGATGGGGAGCGGCCAGCCACGTCTGAGCACTCACAGCACAGCAAGCCGCCTCCCAGCTGATCACTGATCAGAGACTAACTGACAGCTGGAAATGACAGTGACATGACAGTGCACACGATGTGCCGCATTAAAAACACAGAGACCACATCCAGGACAGGTATATTAATAAATACTACAATAACTTACATACACAATTACATAAAACATAAATGATAAAATGATCACATAACACAGAAACAGAGTGACACGTTAGTGTGTGCACTGCCAGTGGATCAAGGACTGAGATCAAAGGTCTCAGCAGCTGTTGAGATCTCTGGTTCTGCACGTCACGGCTGGGAAACACGTACTGTGTTTTGATGGACATGGCCTTACAACTGTCCACTGTGACACTTGTGTGTCTGCTTGCTGTCCTCACGTGGACATACATAAATGGTGAATGGACTGCATTTATATAGCACTTTTCCATCTGCATCAGATGCTCAATGTGCTTTACAAATGATGCCTCACATTCACCCCGATGTGAGGGTGCTGCCATACAAGGAGCTCACGACACACTGGGAGCAATAGGGGATTAAAGACCTTGCCCAAGGGCCCTTAGTGATTTTCCAGTCAGGCTGGGATTTGAACCGAGGATCTTCTGGTCTCATGCCCAACGCCTTAACCACCATCACCTCCCCCGTACATAAAAACATATATCGCTGTTGCGACGGGCTTCAGCGACTGCATGGCGCGTACATTGACAGGCTGTCCCAGGTGAAAAGGAGCGTCAGATCATGTGAATACACAGCGGGTGATCTGAATGTCATGTCTGTCTGACAGGACACACGTGTCCTGTGTGTGGCGCACCGCATGACGACAAGCCAACAGTGTGACAAATACACCACTTTCAGTCATGTATCACCAAAAATACACTGTAACAAACACCGTTTTGTCAGTTATTATGCTACTTTTTTGCAGACAAAAACTTTCTCTCTGTCTACATCCTCTAATTTCATTTTTTTAAAAGTATGGTTATCTCCTTGTTGATTTTAGGCATTTCACGCTCCTGTTATAAGACACTGATTGTAGCGCAGTGGTAAAGTTTCCATCTGTTAATCAGAGCTTTTGTAAATTTCAGGTTTGAATCCCACGAGTGGCATTTATTTTTTATTTGATGTGAGCACTTTCCACATGATGTGGTGTCTGTCCTGTGCCGTGCCACCCACAGGACACACGTGTTGGGCCGGCATGCACCTGGGGCCAACTGAACATGCCAGGCCAGCAGATGTGGACATGATAAGAGCACACTGCTTCATTCATGTCATTTGATGATTGTATGTCCATGACCATGAGTCATCAACAGAGGAACAGAAGGCTCATACTTGTATTGTCCATTCGATAAGAGGGATTCAATAAAATGGTGTGTTTTTTATGGTGTGTGGGTTTGTTATTTTTTCTTCACAGCGGAGGCGCAATGTGGTTCAACATGTTCCAGCTGCTCGCACTGTGTTCGTGCACGTGCACAAGCATGCACAAAACCATTGCCGGTGTGTTGTGCATGCCTGTCTGAATGTGCGTCCCTCACGAAAGCAGGTGGAATGTTTCGTGGTTCCCCATTTCATGTTTGGTTCGCTGATTTACTTCCGGTTTCATGTTATGTGTGAAGGGTCCCTTAAGCACAGACAAATGATTGTTTCTGATAGTGTTTCTACATATTTCCCATTTTATCAATTTGGCCATTTTTGGTTTACCCCAACAACATTTTTATTCAATACCAACACTCAGCCTGCAAGTGCTTGTTGCAGACCTGATATAAAATGTTCAGTAGTTCTTTCTTTGCAGAATACATGACTTTGTATAAGGCAGTGACCTCAAGCAAAAAACAGAAAAGGCTACATGCTGCAAAGTTCATCTTCTTTATTACACACCCTATATTATACAAAAAAAAACAAAAAACAAAATCATTAAACAAAGCACATGAGAGCAGAAAATAAAATGCTTAAGAAAGAGGATCAGAATACAGAGAAACACAAAGAGAATGTATGCAAAATGGAAAACCAAATATTTACACCAGATGGGGAGCCTCAAATGGAAAAAGACAGCAGAGAGGAATTTTTTTTTTTTTTACCAGAAGGATCTTGCCTCTCCATTGACTCCACAATATATCCATGGTTGGTTGGAAAGAAGCACCAAGGGATGCTTCTTTCATTGAGTGGGACCCAACAACATCCGCGTTTTTCACACTGTATCTGTAGAAGTGAAATGTAAATTACCAAAGCATGTTTTTCTTTTAGTATCATTAACCACATTGACGTATTAACATCATGATAATATTGTAGCTTTCCTTACCCATTGCATCACTATGACAATCTCTCAAATAACCCCCCATATAAAAGAGCACAGCAATTCTTAGAAACCTTACCATGAACATTATCACCCTCACCATCAAGAACAATTCAAACATTCTCTATTGAAAGATTGCAATTTGGGGTCTCAACATTGAAAGATTGAAATGGGAGTGGGGGGGGAGTCTTGAGTCAGACAATGACATGATTATATATGTAAATGGGTTCTTGGAATATATCGTGTTTGGTACCTTTGAGGCGCCAGCATCAGGAAAACAATCGACTCTTTCAGCCTGAGGGATATTTGGACACTGAGGAACAAATTCACTTGTATCTATAAAAAAGAAGAAAAAACAATCCAACATAAAATTCCTGGAAGGGTACTGCATGTTCAGACTGTTATCAATTAGGGCCCCTTCACACATAATGTGAATTTGGTTGATTTGCGCATAAAGTGCGCATGAAGCAGTATGCAAAACGTGTAGAATCGTAGCTGCTTCTAATGCCTCATACACCTGTTGCTGCAACTATTTGCACACACCAGGGGCTGAAAGACAGAGTGTGCGCTAAGCGAGCCCATTGAACCCTCTTGCGGCAGTTGTCAGCCAAATTCCAACTGACACTCATGAACATGTGTGGCCATTCACACTATCATCACGAAAACAGTCAGCAGACAATCACCGTCCAGGTGGATGTGAAATTTGTGCCCCATGACTGTGAAGTTGCTGAGTGCACAGGTGGCGTGCCAGAGTGTCAGCTCCCCCCACAAAACATGTCTACGTGTGGGTCACCCCCCCCTGCAGGCGAGGCATCTCTCATCTGATCACAGAGTGACATCTTGGTCTGTGCACTGAAAGGACAGGGGCGTGGCTGGTTGTCCACAGCTGTTGAGACGTCTCCGGTCCTGGTCATGTCACGTGTTTTGATGGACACGCTTGTGTGTGTACTTGTGTGGAAATACATAAAAACATATATTGCTTTTGCGATGGGAGGAGAAACAGACTGTCAGTCCATTTGGACACGCAGCAGGTGATTGATCTGGATGTCACGTCTGACAGAACACGCATGTTGGGCCATGAGGGCTGTGAGCGGTGCGCCGCAGGACCAGGACAAGCCAACAGTGTGACAAATACACCACTTAACACAGTGCTTTTTTCTTTTTTTAGAAAACACGTTTATCTGCTTGTTGATTTTTGGCATTTCACGCTCCTGTTACAAGACAGTGATTGTAGCACAGTGGTAAAGTTTCCATCTGGTAATCAGAGTGTGCGGGGGTGAATCCCGTGGCATTTTTTTTATTTTTTTAACCAGGGTTATTTAAGTGCAGGCTTCTGATATTGCTTTCCCTTTTATGTATTATTTATATCAACGCAGTGATAATCACTAATTATAAAACTGTTTTTTATTTTATTTTCCTCCACATCAGCAGTGCGATGTGGTGTACCTCATCCCGTGGAACACAGTGCAGCTGCTCGCACTGTGTGTCTGCTCGAAAGAGACTGTTGTATGCATGAACCATCGCACTGGCATCGTGCACACCTGCCCGTTGCTCTTACGAGCTCTACCGTTGTGAGTCACCCTGAGTTGTAAGTATTCACATGTGTGAAGGGGCCCTTAGCGATGAACTGATCATTACCACCAGCTGTCCTTAGATGTTCAAACCTTGTGAGGTCAGTAGTTCAATTAATGAAATGAAAACAAAATTCTATAAACAGATTTATATTTACAGTGGCTTGCAACAGTATTCAGCCCCTTGGTATTATGTTTCATGATGAAGTGGAGCAGAGTAGGATTTTCTTAAAAACTAGACCTGAAAGTTCACCTACAATTTGCCAGAAGGTCTGAGATGCAAGCCTAGATTTGATGTTTTAGTGAAAGAACACCCTCGTCTATACCACTTCATCATGAAGCTTTATAACTGGAGATACAAAACACAGAATTTGCACTGTGCACAATTTCTTCAATCACAGCCACAGAAGCCTATAACTTCTTATGGGTTATCTAGGTGTCTTGGTGGCTTTGCTCACTCTTCTCCTTTTTGCACAATCACTCAGTTTTTGAGAACTGTTTACTCTACATAGATTTACCATAGAGTGACATACTGTTTGTATTTCTTGATAATTGATGTAAATAAAGTCCAAGACATATCCAGTGACTTGGAAATGTTCATGTATCCAAACCCTGACTTGTCTAAAGAAAACTGGCAATAAAACTGATTATTTACAGGTATTATAGCAAAGGGGGCCATTACCTATGCAACCCATCATCTTGGCTTTTATATTTTTAATTAATTTATGTCAGGTTGTAGAGATTTACTTTCAGTTTGAGTTTAAGGAAGATAATTTTAGAAATTTTTATATTGAGAAACCTTGTTTACTTTTTGTATTTGAAATGCCATAAACAAATTAAAATTTGTGAAATACCAAGGGACTGAATACTTTTGCAAGTCACTGTATATTTTATGAGAACATGTCACAATGAATACCTAATTTACCTGGAAGAATCAGTGCACGTACACATACAATTGTGCTCAAAGGTTTACATACCCTGGAGGAGGGTGACGACGACACACACAAACAATGAGTGAGTAACAGGAGAGACATGACAGACAAGAGGAGACACACCCACAAGGAGACTAGGGAACAATGACAGATGAACAACCCAAAATAAACAAGAACACAAAAACATGGCCAAACGGGCCAGTGGGCAGAACCATCACACATTAGAGCAAGACTACAGTTATGTTCAAAAGTTTACATACCCTGGCATGATTTGTATTTTTTTTTTGGGGGGGTGGCCATTTTTCAAAGAATATGAATAACACAAAAACTTTTTTTATTCACTCATGGTTAGTGCTTAGTTGAAGCCATTTTTTTGTCAAACAAATGTCTTTACTCTATTTACATCAGAATGACAACATAAACTACCCAAATGACCCTGATCAAGAGTTTAAATACCCTTATTCTTATTATTGTGTATTGCCCCGTTTAACATTGACACGGTGGTCAGCTAAAGAGATATGTGCTTTAATTTATTTCCACATGAGGTCAGCATGCCGTTGTCCACACCTCACGGTGTAGTTATGCGAGGTCATATCCTACAAGCCACTACAGGTGTTCCCCAGCTGTGACATGCAAGCACAGATATCTGAACAGCTGCAGGTTGCAGCGACATGCCCACCTTTGTCTGTGGAGCTTGGCAGTTCATAGAAAAAAGGCTCAATCTCTGTACCTTTATACTGTGATTGCTATTTTATGTATGCATTGTTATTCGTTTGTCTTGCATCTGTCTGATGTCTTGTGCTTGTAATTTATCACCTTGCGTGCATGGTCACATCCAGCTGACAGTCGGTGGTCAGCTCACAGGTGCTGTATGTCCACAGCAAAGCGTATGAGCAATGCGATCACACATGAATGAGTTCATGCCTTTACTCTTATTTGTTTTATTTAATCTCCACTCTTTCTGTCTGTCCTGTAAACTACAATTTACATGGTGGACATGACATTAGCCTGCCCGGTCAGCTTCACACTGTGTCACATGCTCAGACGCTGGCCGGTCCTCATGAAGGCATGCGCGCCCGCTACACATGTGCACTGCGTGTTCACCAGCTGAGTTGCAGTCCACAGTGGTCAGCTGTTTCAGCAGTGCACTGAGCTGGACAGCAAACAGATTCTGGGACCCTCACACACAGCTGACAATGTTGGATTCATGGTGTGTGGGGCGGGGGGTGGGCAACATACTCCGCAAGCCATGTGTTGAGGGGAGGTGATGATGACAACACACTCCGCAAGCCATTTGTGTGTGTGTGGGGGGGGGGTTGACACTATCACGGACATGTGTGTTGCTAGGTTATGCCACACTCGTGTTGCACTTAAACAATTTTCACAGCGACACTCGAATGTGGTCGCCTGCTCTCTACTCTCGTGCTGGGAGCATGAATAGCCACGCCTTTTCTAAGTGTCCAGAGGGAGGTGATGGATGTTCATGTGCGACACCTGGAATTTGGCTGACACCTGCTGAGAGAGGAGTCAAATGGGTACTCGCAGGGCATTCACTGTCTTCTGGCCACTGCTGTGCACGAATGGTTGTGGCAATATAGCTGTACGAGGCATTTGAGATGGCTCCGATTTGTCACAAGTGGCATCCAAGTCCTCTTTCATATGCCAGTTGTATTCAATCATGTTATGTGTGAAGGGGCCCTTAATTATGAAAAAAGACAAACAGTATGGCACTCTATAGTGCCATACTGTTTGTCTACTGTCTACTGTATACAGTCAAAACTGTCTACTCTGCATGGAGTAGACGGTTTTCAAAAACTGAGTGACTTTGCAAGGAGAAGAGTGATGAAAGCCATCAAGACACCCAGACACCCAGCCTAGATGTTATAGGCTTATGTGAATGTGACTAGAGAAATTGCACACAATGCAAAATTTCATTCTCCAGTGGTTTCAACATCAATTAATTATTCATGACAACATCAGACATTAGTGGACCTTCAGTCAACAGCCATGACATAAATTTAGATTTTAACAAATCTAGAGTCATGGAATCCCTAAAGGATACTTTTAGCCAATGATATGGCTCGGTAATTTATCAAATATAATGTCTGTAAAACATATTGCAAGAATTTGGCACCAGGAAACTGATACCTGGCTGAAACCTAAGCCCCGCCAAAGACTGGACCAAAACAAGGACTTTTTCAGGCTTTGACTGTGGTGTCACTCAGTCACTCACCCACACAATCAAATCTCACATTCCGAGTATTAAACTGACGTCTCATCAGTGTGTGTCTCACATGATGGAGTGCACATATATACGTGCATAGAACAGGTGATCCGAGTGATGAGTGTGTGTCCACTCAGCTGTGTGTGTTCACAATGGCTGAATGAGCCACGTGTGCCTGTGTGTGTAGAACAAGTGATCAAAGTAGTGTGCAAGTGTGTGGCCGAAATGTTCGCTCAAGTGTATGTGTGTTCACAAATGCTGTACAGCCACTCCATGTGTGCACGTGAGTACAGGAACTGTCGACCCAGAGAGCGCACAGCACAGCCGGGTGAAAGGGATTTGACCAGCTGTCTGCGCTCCACTGTGGTGCGCGATGTACTGGAGGTGAGTTACATGTTTATTTATGTTGTCATGTTTAGGGCAAACATAGGAGGTGTACATGTAATAATACATGCATTACCGTGGTGACATCCCGTTCAGGTGCGTTGCAGGGTGCTGCACTGAGCCTCTGACGTGTGAACAGTGCCACATACATGTTATTACATAACATTTCCTTCGCCCTCCCTGGCCGGGAAGTGGACAAACATGGCAGGCTTCGCTGTGACCAACTGATCTCAGAGCTCAATCAGCTGCGATCAGATTATTTCAGATGCTGTTTTGATGCCATCAGAATATGTAAATTGAGATCAGATGGTCGTCAGATTACACATGGACCTCCATTGGATGGGTGTCCCATCTTGATGGTGCCCGGAGAGTTTTGAACATGTGTATCACACTCTGGGCCGCCCGCCGATTTTGACCAACTTATGTCTACTTCCGCAGATGACTGTCAGAACGTTTTGGAACTGAAATCCGACACGTTTCAGATGTGTGCAAATTCATAAGTCTGACGCCACTCTGCATGATTGTGGCTATGTGTGACAGGGGTATACGTTTAATACTTTCCTGACATAATTTAATGTTAATTCATTTACTGGCTTGACATCAAGGTCAGAATGGCATTTTAACACATATTTTGCGAATGTTTTTATGAGTGTGTTCAGTCACAAATCCCCATTGAAAATACATTAACATCCAGGAACTTGGTCAATATTTTGCTGGGTTAGGAGGCGTCATGTCACTGTCCATGAAGGAACGTTGACTTTTGTGGGCAGCATTGGGAGTGCGGACTCTAATACTCATATATAACCTCTTTGGGTTACACACAGATTTTTTTTTTACACTTTTGTGGATGTGGTTACACATTTGTGGATCTGGTGACACATTTGTGGATCTGGTTACACACACACAGATCAAAATACACATTTGCAAATACTTTTACTACAATAATGGTCCCACAGTATGTTACAGAAGTAGTTCTGAAGAAATCATGTCTGCTGAGAATTGAGTAGGCTGTATATATATGTATATATATATATAAATATATATATATATATATATATATATATATATATATATATATATATATATATATATATATATATATATATATATATATATAAATATAAAATGGAATCTACATTTCATTACATTTTCACAATAATTTCTGCAATGTGACAGAATCATGGTGCAACCATTTAATGTGCATCCAAAACAAAATCTCCCAACACCTCCCCTAACACATTTTCCTTGTAATATATATATATATATATATATATATATATATATTGCATATTACTGCAGTTTATACTGTAATACTTACAATATTTCTGTAAAGGAAATTTGATATTTTATTGTAATTTTTTATAGATTTATTCGGGCAACCACAGCTGCCAGTTATTTTTCTGTAAAACAACAGCATTTTTTGATTTTTTTTCCTCTTTTTTGTAGTGTAGTGTTGTCATAATTTGGAAATGTTGTGGCCTCTCTTCGTCATTGTTGTGAAAGTGTAGGAACACGGAACCACAACAGGGGGCGCAAATGAACGGACAATGGAGGAAGTCAAATAACAACACTTTACTGTTGTGAATAAGCACAACAAACACAGCAGATTACAATAATAGTCAATGAAGTCAATTCACAAAAATGTGTCGCATGGGCAGGCTCGAAGATAAAAGATGTCTGTCCAAAGCAGAACCGGAACCACACGATTTCCTCCGCCACCGAACCCCGGGAATACTGAAGCCGCCAAGTCCCGAACTCCCAGGTGGCCACTGCCTCCGCTTGTCGGATCTGGTACTGCTCCTCGGTAGAGCGATATCTCGGCAAAGAGGTGGAGATGTCGTCTTGCTGATATACCACTGAAGATCAGATGATTGGTGACAGCTGTCGTAGGTGATAAGTGACAGCTGTCACCCCAGCTGCTCCTGTGAGGCGGCAGCGCCCTCTTGTGCCTGAAGCGCGCACTCCAGGCAGGGTGCCCTCTGGTGGTGGTGGGCCAGCAGTACCTCCTCTTCAGCGGCCCACACAACAGGACCCCCCCCCTCAACGGGCGCCTCCTGGCGCCCGACCAGGCTTGTCCGGGTGGCGGCGGTAGAAATCGGCCAGGAGGGCCGGGTCCAGGATGAAGCTCCTCTTCACCCAGGAGCGTTCTTCGGGTCCGTACCCCTCCCAGTCAACCAGATACTGGAAGCCCCGGCCCATCCTACGGACATCCAAGAGCCGGTGCACAGTCCAAGCCGGCTTGCCATCGATGATCCGGGCAGGAGGCGGTGCCGGACCCGGAGCACAGAGGGGTGAGGTGTGACGCGGCTTTATCCGGGACACATGGAAAACAGGATGGATCCGCAGTGAGGCCGGAAGCTGAAGCCTCACTGCGGCCGGATTGATGACCTTAAGGATCTTGAAGGGACCGATGTAACGATCCTGCAGTTTGGGGGAGTCCGTGCCAGGGCCTCCCGGACGGTTTTCTCTACGTCCCAGGTGAGGGTGGCCACGATAGCGGACTCCGGGATGATTGGTTCCGGTGGATCCGACGACTCCGTTTTGACTTCGTCTTCATGCACCCGGGACAAGGCATCCGATCTCTGGTTTTTGGTCCCGGGGCGATAGGTGATCCGGAAGTCAAAACGGCCGAAGAACAGTGACCAGCGGGCTTGCCTGGGGTTCAGCCGCTTGGCGGTCCTGATATACTCCAGGTTCCAGTGGTCAGTGAAAATCGTGAACGGCACGGACGTTCCCTCCAACAGATGTCTCCACTCTTCAAGAGCCTCTTTCACCGCAAGGAGTTCTCGATTGCCGACGTCATAGTTCCGTTCGGCCGGGGTCAACCTGCGGGAGAAATAGGCACACGGGTGAAGGACCTTATTGGTCTCTCCGCTCTGGGATAGCACGGCTCCTATCCCTGAGTCCGAGGCGTCCACTTCAACCACAAACTGGCGACTAGGATCGGGCTGCACCAGAATGGGTGCAGACGAGAAGCGCCGTTTCAACTCCTTGAACGCGGCATCGCACCGATCCGACCAGGTGAAGGGGACTTTTGGAGAGGTCAGGGCTGTCAGGGGGCTAACTACCTGACTGTAGCCCTTAATGAACCTCCTGTAGAAATTCGCAAAGCCGAGGAACTGTTGCAGCTTCCTACGGCTGGTGGGTTGGGGCCAGTCTCTCACCGCCACAACCTTGGCCGGATCAGGAGCGACGGAGTTGGGGGAGATGTTAAACCCCAGGAAGGACAAAGAAGTGCGGTGAAACTCACACTTCTCGCCCTTAACAAACAGCCGGTTCCCCAACAACCGCTGCAGGACCTGACGTACATGCTGGACATGGGTCTCAGGATCTGGAGAAAAGATGAGAATATCGTCCAGATATACGAAGACGAATCGGTGCAGGAAGTCCCGCAAGACATCGTTAACCAAGGCTTGGAACTTCGCGGGGGCGTTGGTAAGGCCGAACGGCATGACCAGGTACTCAAAGTGACCTAATGGGGTGTTGAATGCCGTCTTCCAATCGTCTCCCTTCCGGATCCGAACCAGGTGATACGCATTTCTAAGATCCAGCTTAGTAAAGATCTTGGCTCCATGCAGGGGGGTGAACACGGAATCTAATAATGGCAACGGGTATCGGTTGCGAACCGTAATCTCATTCAGCCCCCTGTCATCAATACATGGACGAAGTCCGCCATCTTTCTTGCCCATAAAAAAGAAACCTGCCCCCATCGGGGAGGTGGAGTTCCGGATCAGCCCGGCAGCTAATGAGTCCCGGATGTAGGTCTCCATTGATTCGCGCTCAGGTCGTGAGAGGTTGTACAGCCTGCTGGACGGGAACTCAGCGCCTGGAACCAAATCAATGGCACAATCGTACGGACGGTGCGGGGGAAGGGTGAGTGCCAGATCCTTGCTGAAGACGTCAGCAAGATCGTGGTACTCAACCGGCACTGCCGTCAGATTGGGAGGGACTTTGACCTCCTCCTTAGCCTGGGAACTGGGAGGAACCGAGGATCCTAAACACCCCCGATGGCAGGTTTCGCTCCACTGAACCACCACCCCAGACGGCCAATCGATCCGGGGATTGTGCTTTAACATCCATGGGATGCCCAAAATCACGCGGGAGGTAGAAGGAGTTACAAAAAACTCAATCTCCTCCCGGTGGTTTCCAGACACCACCAGAGTTAATGGTTGTGTCTTGTGTGTGAGTAAAGGGAGGAGGGTGCCATCTAGTGCCCGCACCTGCAACGGCGAAGGAAGCGCCACCAGAGGGAGCCCTACCTCCTTTGCCCATCTGCTGTCTAGCAGATTCCCTTCTGACCCCGTGTCCACCAGTGCTCGGGCTTGAAGGGTTAAATCCCCGCTCAGGATTGTGACTGGGAGTCGTGTGGCAATTTGTGTGTGTCTCACTTGAATGTCTTGACCCCCCCTTAGCCCAGTCTCTAAGGGCGAGTGTTGACGTTTTGGCCGTTTGGGGCAGTCTCTCTGTGTGTGCTCTGTTGAGCTGCAGAGAAAACACTCTCCACGGATCAGCCTCCCCATTTTGGCCCTGTGCGTTTCCCTAACAACGTCAACAGGGGGAGCTGTTGCCCCACAAAGCGCTGCGGCTGTGGGCCCCTTTTCGAACCCGGAAGGGAGAGGGGCGGCGCGTATCCGGTCACGTCCTTCGCCTCGCTCCCGACGGCGTTCCTCTAACCGATTGTCTAATCGTATAACGAGATCAATAAGCCCGTCCAAATCCCGCGGTTCGTCCTTAGCCACCAGGTGCTCCTTCAGGACCAACGACAGTCCGTTTACGAAGGCAGCATGGAGGGCAGTGCTATTCCAGCCGGACCTCGCAGCCACGATGCGGAAGTCGACTGCATAAGCAGCTGCGCTCCGGCGCCCCTGTCTCATTGACAGCAGCACGGCTGAAGCGATTTCTCCTCTATTTGGGTGATCGAACACTGTTCTGAATCCCCTCACAAACCCATCATACATCAGAAGGAGCCGTGAATTTTGCTCCCAGAGCGCTGTAGCCCAAGCGCGTGCCTTATCGCGAAGCAGATTAATCACATAAGCTATCTTACTAGCATCAGTCGCGTACATGATGGGAACGTTGTGCGAAGACGAGCGAACATTGCATAAGAAAGTCCACGCACGTCTCCACACAACCCCCGTACGGCTCCGGAGGGCTTATGTATGCTTCAGGGGAAGGTGGGAGGGGTCGTTGAACGACCTGTGGAACGTCACTGTTGCGCACAGGATCGACAGGAGGGGGAGCCGCAGCCGCGCCCTGAGGGCGCGCTTCCACCTGCGCGGCGAGAGCCTCCACCCTGCGGTTAAGGAGGACGTTCTGCTCGGTCATTAGATCCAACCGAGCCGTAAAAGCGGTGAGGATTCGCTGCAACTCACTGATCATGTCTCCTGCAGACGCCTGTGCACCCTGCTCTTCCATTGGCCGTTCAACAGCCGGTTGACACCCCTCGGGGTCCATGACGATGGCCGAGATATCCTGTTGTGAAAGTGTAGGAACACGGACCCACAACAGGGGGCGCAAATGAACGGACAATGGAGGAAGTCAAATAACAACACTTTGCTGTTGTGAATAAGCACAACAAACACAGCAGATTACAATAATAGTCAATGAAGTCAATTCACAAAAATGTGTCGCGTGGGCAGGCTCGAAGATAAAAGACGTCTGTCCAAAGCAGAACCGGAACCACACGATTTCCTCCGCCACCGAACCCCGGGAATACTGGAGCCGCCAAGTCCCGAACTCCCAGGTGGCCACTGCCTCCGCTTGTCGGATCTGGTACTGCTCCTCGGTAGAGCGATATCTCGGCAAAGAGGTGGAGATGTCGTCTTGCTGATATACCACTGAAGATCAGATGATTGGTGACAGCTGTCGTAGGTGATAAGTGACAGCTGTCACCCCAGCTGCTCCTGTGAGGCGGCAGTGCCCTCTTGTGCCTGGAGCCCGCACTCCAGGCAGGGTGCCCTCTGGTGGTGGTGGGCCAGCAGTACCTCCTCTTCAGCGGCCCACACAACAGTCATCATAAAATAGGCAGAAGGTAGGGCATAGTTTAATATTGTGGGTGCTGATTTTATTTTATTTTATTTGAATCTTTGAATTCAGTAAGGACTCAGCTCCTCATTTTCTCAAAATTGAGATTTGACCGGTTTTGTGATACTGGTGAAAATGCATTCCACTGTGGCAAGAAGGTACTCATTTTATCTGTCCACTGTTGAAGGTAATTTCACCTTGACGTATAGGTGGCAGTAGCAATTTTTCAAGTGAGGATGATAAAGTTTGAGATGCTCAGAAACTTGCCAGTTATCTTTCCAAAGAGTCACAGGCTTTAGTTAGGCTTTAGAAGTTAGTGATCACTGATAGCCAAGGTGTAGATGATGAGTCGGATTTTTATGAGAATTGCCCTATTAGTCTAAACAGAATTCATGAAATGTGGCTTTATAAAAGGTTAACTTTATAAAAGGTTAACTGGCATTTTTGAGTAGAAGGAAATCAGTGTTGTTTTTAACTTGTTCAAATGGTCCAGTTCATGGAAAAATAGGATACCAAGCTAACATTTTTACTTTTAGCTTCTAAATGGATAAGAAATGTTCACAATAGATAAATGACAAATTTTAAGTAAAGTGTTCAACATTTCTTGTATTTTCTTGAATAACATCATGACAAAACTCATTTTCCTCTTAAAATATTGAGTAAACACAATAAGCTTCGTAATTTGTCATTTCTACATGTTCTATGCCATTTCAATAAGAGGTTATAACTGATGTCTGTTATTTATTGATTTAACAGTGGTCGCAGAATACCGCTGATGAGGAACAAACTATGAGCAAATGATGCATGTATTCTGATGTTCAGGTTATGTTTTTTATGACCCAGTCACATGGCACTTAATGAAGAGCAACGAAGCCCTGACGAAACAAGAAATCTGGACTTTCGTTGGCATCCTTTAACCTTCGCGCAGCTTAGTTCCTGCGGGTGGCACTTCGTCAGGATTTTTAAACTGTTGAAAAATTTGAACGAAGGGCAACGAAAACCTCAGTTCGTCCCTGTTTCATTTTGCTGTCGTTCTTGACACTTTTTAATCGTTTGTTTAGTTTTTGTAATGTTATTGTTTAATTTGACTTTGTTCGACCAGCTGAATGTTCAGATCAGCAGTTCAGATCAGTAACACCTCCGTTGGAAGCCTTAAGGACAAGTTGGAACATGTCCAGCTGTTAAACAATTTCTCAGATACTCACTCAACTGAAAGCCATCAAAAGCTGCCTGGTTTTTACAAATGGTTATCAACACGGAGGTGTTTTCCTGTGCCGCCGCACCGCGCCGGCTGCGTCCTGACGTGCGGACGGGTCCGCACATCTTTCATTAATAAAATCTCCTTTAACAGTGGAATGTCCAGATAAACTGCTGATCCCGACCTCTTCTGAAAGTTCTCTGTTCTCTCACGACGTCCTGGGTCAACAGAGGCTTAAATTTGGAAGCTTTCAGCTCGAAACAGGCAGACAGAGCGATGTCCCGCTCCGTGGGAAGTCTATAAGCGACAGCAACAGTCCATAATCTCTCATCAGCTGTTAAAATTTTCAAAGAAAACCAGCTGAATTTCTCAAATGGTGTCCACTTTGATGTGCCTCACAGGTTCTGAAAAAAGTTTGATCAAGCAAAGCGCCAGTCTCTCAGGAAGTTCTCAGACAAAGAGATTCTGACGGGAGAGGTAGACCACTCCTTATTCAAAGCCAGCCCACAGGCGAATGACGTAACCGACAGGCGTGAAAAAACTCAAGCATGCGCACGAGGGTTCAAGGTTGTCTGATGTAATCGCACGTGATTCAAATCCATATAGTTTTTGAAAAAAATAAAAAGGTACGTTAGTTTTATCACAGACCTCGTATTTGAGGGAAATGGTGATATTGTGTAAAAAGTTTTAGATTTTTGAGTTCATCTCATACAAAATGGGAGCAAATCCAAAAGTGTTGCGTTTATATTTTTGTTGAGTGTATATGGCTTAGTAACATAATACAGTGATACAGCAGTGACCACGGCACACTTTTTTTTTTTAAATTGGAGCAAGACGGAGCGCGCAGCGTGTTGACAGACAGTGAGGATGCTGATGATGATGGAGATGATCCCTCTTTTGTTCTAGATGAGGACCCAAAGCAGGTGGACCCACCGACTTGCACACAAATCTCCACAGCTTCTGTTTGTAGTTTCTCCAGGACTCGGCGCTGTGAGCTGCGTCTCAGCACCGAGTCCTGCAGCGCAGAGATTCAGACACACACTGCTCCAGCTGTGGCTCCAGTTGCATCTCATTTAAATCGTCGAGATCATTAGCTTTGGTTTTGTTAATTTCCGCTTTCGTCTCTTTTGCGCTCTTGCTTCGAAGGCTGTTTGGTAATAAAGCTCTTTTGTCCACCTTTTCTCAACGAATTGTGACTTTTTTTTACTTTTTCTCTTCGTTCAGGAATCGTCATGTGCCATGTGACTGGGCCATTAAATCATGACCAACAAATAAATGAACATTAGACCAAAAGACAAATTATACCAAAATAAGTATTAAAGACAAATATTCAACATCCACATAACAACAACATGCATGTTTGTTGCTGAGAGAACACATACCTTATGTACTGTCATTCAAACTTTAATCATGTCCTGCTGTTTTTGCACAAATACAAACTTGATAAACTTGATACGTGGAAACATTATTAAACAATATTCAAAACTGAGACAGCAATATAAGATCACTTTGCACATGTTGGACAACATTAGTAGCAATGGGCACTGGCTGAAACACTGAAATAGTATGGAATTTTGCTTATCTAGGGATGCATTTCTAAGTATGTTTTTCAAAAGAAAAGTTTTAAATTTGAGTTTGGTATCATTTTTTTCCGAGATTCAGGAGAGTTTATTCCATCCAAAAAGAAGAAAAATTGTGTTAAGTGGTCTAGTCTATATAACTTTGATATTCTGAATTGGGGTTGATTACTGGTAGACTACGTGTACATGCATTAATCATTTTAATGTTTGCATACATCCACTTCATGCCTTAATTTCATGTCAAGCTTGAAATAAAATTTTCTTTTCCCCATGGTAAGATGAGTATGCAAGCATGCAGATGCAAATTAAGGCATAAAGTTCTCATTTGTAGGGGAAGCCGGGGCACAGTGGATCAGAAATGTTTTGTGGCAGCATAAACACATTATGCATACGTTTAGGTCATTCTATTGTGGATTTAATACAGCAAGTTATTATTTATAAGGCTGTGTTATTTATGTCTCCCCAAGTGTAATTTACAGGTGTTTAAAATCAGTTTTAAAATTTTTGATTCACTGTGCCTTGGACACTAATTCACGGGGCACAGTGAATCAGTTTCAGGGGCGCAGTGAATCAGTTTAGAATATAATGAAAAAACACATGATTATAAAGATTTCTTGAAAATTATTAAATATATGCTGATGCATATATAAACGCAACACTTTTGGTTTTGCTCCCATTTTGTATGAGATGAACTCAAAGATCTAAAACTTTTTCCACATACACAATATCACCATTTCCCTCAAATATTGTTCACAAACCAGTCGAAATCTGTGATAGTGAGCACTTCTCCTTTGCTGAGATAATCCATCCCACCTCACAGGTGTGCCATACCAAGATGCTGATTAGACACCATGATTAGTGCACAGGTGTGCCTTAGACTGTCCACAATAAAAGGCCACTCTGAAAGGTGCAGTTTTGTTTTATTGGGGGGGGATACCAGTCAGTATCTGGTGTGACCACCATATGCCTCATGCAGTGCAACACATCTCCTTCGCATCATCCGTGAAGAGAACACCTCTCCAACGTGCCAAACGCCAGCGAATGTGAGCATTTGCCCACTTAAGTCGGTTACGACGATGAACTGGAGTCAGGTCGAGACCCCGATGAGGACGACGAGCATGCAGATGAGCTTCCCTGAGACGGTTTCTGACAGTTTGTGCAGAAATTCTTTGGTTATGCAAACCGATTGTTTCAGCAGCTGTCCGAGTGGCTGGTCTCAGACGATCTTGGAGGTGAACATGCTGGATGTGGAGGTCCTGGGCTGGTGTGGTTACACGTGGTCTGCGGTTGTGAGGCTGGTTGGATGTACTGCCAAATTCTCTGAAACGCCTTTGGAGACGGCTTATGGTAGAGAAATGAACATTCAATACACGAGCAACAGCTCTGGTTGACATTCCTGCTGTCAGCATGCCAATTGCACGCTCCCTCAAATCTTGCGACATCTGTGGCATTGTGCTGTGTGATAAAACTGCACATTTCAGAGTGGCCTTTTATTGTGGGCAGTCTAAGGCACACCTGTGCACTAATCATGGTGTCTAATCAGCATCTTTGTATGGCACACCTGTGAGGTGGGATGGATTATCTCAGCAAAGGAGAAGTGCTCACTATCACAGATTTCGACTGGTTTGTGAACAATATTTGAGGGAAATGGTGATATTGGGTATGTGGAAAAAGTTTTAGGTCTTTGAGTTCATCTCATACAAAATGGGAGCAAAACCAAAAGTTGCGTTTATATTTTTGTTGAGTATACAAACTATAATCCAGCAAACCAGCTATGTGATGGATGTGTCTTATATAGTGATATAAGTCCTTTAGAAACTATTATAAATACAACTGTCATAATTTCTGTTCAAACATGAAAACAGTTGTTTATATACACAAATTATAGAAATAATTAATGGAAAAATAAATGTATAAGCTTCAACAAGTAATATTTGTCATCCACTTGATACTGGAGCTTAGTAAATCACTTTCTAGACTGATTCACTGTGCCCCGAGTCACTGTGCCCCAGGTGCATGTGACACACATGAGTCATGTTATCAAATAGCTGGTAGACTGATAGCTGGTAGTCTTCTAACTAATAACAATTGTTTTGGGCCACCTTTCCTCTGTTGTGATAAATACAAAGACACTGACATCCACAAAATCTGCTTTTTATAGGAAAAAACTGACTTCACTTGTCACTTAGTTTTACCCTTAATGTATCCAAAAACAAAACAAAACACTAATTTATAATGGCAGAACTGCTGCAAATATATACAAGGTCTGTATCTGACCTTTTTATTTTTTGCAAAAACCATATGGATTTGAATCACGTGTATTTGCATCTGCCAAGCTTGAACCTTCGTGCGCATGCGTGAGTTTTTTCATGCCTGTCGGTTGCATGATTCGCCTGTGAGCAGGCTTTGTGTGAGCAATGGTCCACCACTCTCGTCGGATTTTTATTGCGAATAAAATGTCTGAACGATTTGGAGCTTTGCTGCATCAGCTTTTTCCAGAAACTGTGAGAGATCTCCAGGTGGACACCATTCAGAAAATTCAGATGGCTTTCAGGGACGATTTTATGGAGATTACACAGATTAAGGAGTGCTCCAGCCGGTTTAAAGACCACCCACAGCGTCTGAGAGTGCGGTGCACTCCGAGCGCCGATCGACAGGCTGAAACAACCAGATCATTTCCAACGTGAAGGCTTTGTTGATCCGGGACGTCGTCTGACTTCCACAAAAATGGCAGAAGATGTGGACATCAAGACTTTTTCGGCACATTCCACTGTTACAGGAGTTTTTTTCATGGAAAGAGAAGTGGAGGGATGCGCCACCGTGCCGCTCATGGCGCAGGACAAAAGCACCTCCGTGTTGGTCTCACAGGACGGCTTTCAGATGGCTTTCAGACGGCTTTCGGTGGCTTTTCAGTCGTGTGACTATCCGAGAAATTGTGGATGAGTTGGACATGCCAGAACATGTCCTTTGAGGCTTCATCATGGCGTTGCTTTGTGCCATGCGGCTCCACCGCGACGCGCGGAATTCCTCCGCACGTCTGTCTCAATGTGCCAAAAAAGTGCAGATGTCCACGTCTTCCGCAATTCCTGTGGAAGTCAGACGACGTCCCGGATCAACACAGCGTCCAGTGTGGAAATGAACGGCACATTTCACTGTTACAGGAGTTTTTGTCATGGAAAGAGGAGCTCATGCACAATTTCTCGGATAGTCACACAACTGAAAAGCCACTGAAAGCCATCTGAAAGCCGTCCTGTGAGACCAACACGGAGGTGCTTTTGTCCTGCGCCATGAGCGGCTCTGTGGCGCATCCCTCCGCTTCTCTTTCCATGAAAAAAAACCCTGTAACAGTGGAATGTGCCGAAAAAGTCTTGATGTCCACGTCTTCTGCCATTTTTGTGGAAGTCAGACGATGTCCCGGATCAACAAAGCCTTCACGTTGGAAATGATCTGGTTGTTTCAGTGGGGTTTCAGCCTGTCGATCAGCACTCGGAGTGCGCCGCGCTCTCAGATGCTGTGGGCAGTCTTTAAACCGGCTGGAGCACTCCTTAATCTGTTTAATACCCATAAAATTGTCCCTGAAAGCCATCTGAATTTTCCGAATGGTGTCCACCTGGAGGTCTCTCACAGTTTCTGGAAAAAATTTGATGCAGCAAAGCTCCAAATCGTTCAGACATTTATTCGCAATAAAAATCTGACGAGAGGGGTGGACCACTGCTCACACAAAGCCTGCTCACAGGCGAATGACGCAACCGACAGGCGTGAAAAAACTCACGCATGCGCACAAAGGTTCAAGATTGGCTGATGCAATCACATGTGATTCAAATCCATATTGTTTTTGCAAAAAATAAAAAGGTCGGATACTTTTCTAACAGACCTCGTATGTAGTTTTGCAGATATAGCTACTGATTCACTGTGCCCCTTGATTCACCGTGCCCTGGTTTCCTCTAGTGTTCTTTCTTTATTAGATTTGAAATAAAAATAATTCTGAATGAAAAAGACATGTTTTGTCTTTTTTTAGGTAAAGTCTTAACTGTTTTATTCATCAAAGGTCCAACTCCTTTGTCTTCATTTGGTCACCCACCTAAAACGTGTCACTTGCCACCACATTTTGTGATTTTTTTGCCTGTTTTGCAGCACCATAGGTGTCAAAGCTACAATACTATGACCATAGCAATACATTGAGAAAGATAATTAAAACCATCTCCTGTAAAGAAATGTTTCATGGATTTGAGCCCTTATTGAATTCACTAACTTATTTATTTATTTATTTGCATGTCAGTGCTCTACTGAATAGGCAGCAATGTGTAAGATTTAGCACTTAGATCTGTGGTCATTTGTACCTGTTCAAACCATAGCTGATGAGTTAAGTCTGATGTTTTCAAGCTCTTTACTGGCTGAGCGCATCTCCCTTAAGGCCTGTCTCCCATTGCCAGGTATTGGCACCAGGTATTGGCACTGACTGACATCCATCCATCCATCCATCTTCTACCGCTTAGTCCAATTAAGGGTCGCAGGGGGCTGGAGCCTATCCCAGCAGTCATAGAGCGCAAGGCGGGGTACACCCAGGACAGGACGCTAGTCTGTCGCAGGGCCACAAATAGACAAACAAACACAGACACACCCACACACACACCCACGAACAATTTCAAAGAGTCCAATCCACCTAACCCGCATGTCTTTGGTTGTGGGAGGAAACCGGAGCACCCGGAGGAAACCCACGCAAACACGGGGAGAACATGCAAACTCCACACAGAAAGGCCACGGGAATTGAACCCATGACCTTCTCGCTGTGAGGCAACAGTGCTAACCACTAAGCCACCGTGCTGCCCACTGACTGACATTTACATTCCAAATACAAGGAAATTTGGATTTATTTTCTACACCACCAGTCTAAAGTTCTGTGTCTCACAATTATCACCAGATCACTGTCAATTATACTATGTCCATATGGGCTAATAAAGTAAGTCCCTTTGACTGCTCCCTTGTTTTCACTTGGGGCCACCCGTTTGTGGTTATAATAAAATGTTACCATGCTAAAATGTATGTCTTAATATCTGAAAAAAATGTGTTCTTCTGAAGAATGTGACATGCCTTTCATGGGCTTATGGGCAATCATGGGCACTGTACAGATACTCCGATAACCGATAATTATCGAAGCTGATATTTTTGTTAGCGGATTAGCTTTTCAGATAAGTTTTAAAACCATCACCGGGCCAATTACTTTCTGATAAATTTAGTTCTGATAACTTCTAGACTGGGGCAGCACAGTGGCATAGTGGTTAGCGCTGTTGCCTCACAGCGAGAAGGTCATGGGTTCAATTCCCACAGCCTTTCTGTGTGGAGTTTGCATGTTCTCCCCGTGTGTGCTTGGGTTTCCTCCAAGTGCTCCGGTTTCCTCCCACATCCAAAGACATGCGGGTTAGGTGGATTGGGGTCTTTAAATTGTCCGTAGGTGTGTGTGTGTGTGTGTGGGTGTGTCTGTGTTTGTTTGTCTGTTTGTGGCCCTGTGACAGACTGGCGTCCTGTCCTGGGTGTACCCCGCCTCACGCTCTATGACTGCTGGGATGGGCTCCAGCATCCCGCGACCCATAATTGGACTAAGCGGTAGAAGATGTATGAATGGATGAATGAACTTCTAGACTGCTATTTTTTTTTTAAACATAGCTAGTAAGGTTAAAAACATCTATAATCTCTGCTGTCTGCTATGTATTTTGCAGCAGTGAGGTAGCTAGAAGGAGCGAAGCTCAACTCTGCTCACAGAGAAAGTGCCTGGGCACTAGACTACCACAACAAAAAAGATAAGTCATTATACTTTAACACCAGCCATGAGGCAGAGGTCTTGAAATGGGAAGCAGGTTTGACTTGTGGTTTTGATTTATAAATCAAATTATTCCAGATAGAATAACTACATTAATGTAAAATCTTAAAATGTAACTGATCGGATGTTATGATGCCTCACAGAGCGACTGATTGATGCTTTGTTATGACACCGCACCGCAAAGTGCATTATTTCAAAATTAACAGACATGTATTATATATCACTTTGTAGATTTTAAGAGTTTACATTAATGCAGTTATTCTATCTGGATTAATTTGATTTAGAAATCAAAACCATAAGTCAAACCTGCTTTCCATTTCAAGACCTCATGGCTGGCCCATCATTTGCTGTCTTCCCTACAGGAATGGGCAAGGTGCATAAAGACAGAAACACTGGCTCATTGGCTGTTTGGGTTTGTGACTGCCTTTGATTCTGTTAAAAGCTTTGGTGGTGTTTAAACTCAAATTTGGCTTGTTAGTAAATGTGAGCATACAGGAGACAAAATTGAAAGCTATCGGTTAGCTGTAGCTTCCGATACATTTTTAAGCAGTTTATTGGTTTAGCATTATGAAAGATAACTTTTCAGTTAGCTGATTAGCAGTTATTAAAGCTAACTTTTTGGTTAGCTGTGCCCACCAATGGTTATGGGTGTATATTATATTTCTGCAGGAGATTTAAAGAGGTCAGTGTATGGTGAGTCTTTGAACTACATGCACACACACAGCCTGGCCGACTGCTAATCCACCCCCACTGTGTACAGCTACTGCATGTCACTACAACTGCTGCCTGCTCAGATCAATGAAATCACTCTGCCCCAAAATAGAAAACAAATTTCATCATAACTGAATTTTAACTTTAATAAACCCCATGTTCAAGCAGAAACTATTTAATTCAAGATGTAATAATGAAGTAAAACCCAAAGCAATCTGTAAAATTAAATTAAAAGATGCATATCACCCTGATCTGCACAAATTATAGTCTGATTATTCGATTTTGTGGAACACGATGGGCCACAGCATCTCAACATTTTTGAACATGTTCAGACTTTTTTTGGTCACAATCTTCTACAGTTTCACTATGAGCACTGCTTGCACACTATTACATGCTGATTGTATCCAAATGTTTTTTAATCACGAAACCAATCAGGAGCTGGAAATCAGCAATGGGAGGCCAGTTTTATTTCATAAGCTGTGAACAGAGTAGGAAAGTTGCAAAAGTTACAGAGCAGATGACCTCCAGGGTTGGTGATCCCTGATTTAGGTCATTAGTGGCCTTCTTCATTATACCTTCAGAAGTAAAATGTGGGGAATGTTTGGGTCTAGTGATATCTATACGTATGTGCATTCACCTACCGTCTTTGGTTCCAGGTTCTCTGATGACAAAGAGAACTATGAGAGTGATGGCTACCACAGAAATCAACACAAACAAGAGGCTTAGGGTTATCTCCAAACCTGAGAGGCCTCGTCTCCCCATCTGACACAGAAAGACACACAGATACATGTAAACGTGAGCACACAATGTCATTACAGAGGGTGACATCATTAAAACCCATTGATAACACAGAGTCCACTAAAGGCAAAGTCTCAAATGTCTCAAAGTCTAAACTTAATGAGGCCCACAGGCACAAAACATTCACATGAACTGTGAAAACACAACTAGCAAATAGCAAACACACCTCTGATAGACACACAGACACACACACACACACACTTGCATTCACCTTGAACCCTGAGAAATGTTTCTGAAGTCCAGACAAAGAAGCCAAAATAACGTCAAAAATGTTAGTGAAAAAGAGTTGACAAAGCTGGCAGAAAGTCCAAACCTCACGTTTTTCAAAATCACCTGTCATATTTCTAAAGCAATTAGACTTCACTCCATGAAGACAAACACAAGGTGAATGTCTCTATGTGTTGTCGAGTGGGTGGGTCATAGCCGTCCTGTTTAATGTGCTGTGAAGAGCGGCCAAAGGCAAAGAGAATGACAGAGTCAAGTGTCTGCATGCTCCCCACGCGTTTGCAATCAGCTACACATCATTCTGAAGCACTAAAAAGTGCATGAAAACACACCGTGCAACATGCAGACATACAAATACTCACGAACCCTTGTGCTTTGCTCTTCTTCCATTTAACGAGTGTGCTGGATAAAAATAGCTTCACCCAGATCCCTTTACTTCTCTCAACACACTGACATTCTACTTCTTGTAAAAGTGCACACTCAACAGCGAAACCACACATGCATGTACAAGCACACAAGCATTGGTCTTCAAAACTCTCATTGATTTCTCCTTTATGGAAGTGTAATTCTATGGAAATGAAGTGGTGCAACACCACTAAAATAAAAAGAAGGAAAAAAAGACAAAATGTAGAATTTTAGAATGTGATACTGATCACATTTACCCATAGGTTTCATGTTCCAACATGATACTGATTATCACATTAAAGCTTGAACCTTATCATGGTAAAACGTGACAAGTTCCACATAATGAGATTAGTTGCTCTCAGGTGGGGCAGAGGTTTTTAATGACTGTCAGCTTAACAGCTGGAGACGTGTGATGGTATTTTTGTCACACATAGTATCGGATCGGGACTCGGTATCGGCAGATACTCAAAATCAGATGACTCAGAATCGGATTGGGGCCAAAAAAAACCTGATAGGGACATCCCTATTTTATTTTTTAATCTTATATTTTGTAAGCATTAGCAAGACACATATAAATCTATAAATGCTGTTTCTGTAACCAGATAATAACTCTGATGTAATTTACAACACCTGTTATGGAGATGTTAGCATTCTAAATAGTGGCACAGGAACATCACTATGAAACACATACTGAAATAAGTCAATTGAACTTTGAATCAATCAAACACTGAGGAAAAGCTCACAGGGACAGGATGTTTTTGTTTGATGCTTGCACAGTGTAAGTGATAATAACATCATGTTATTATATTTATTATTATAAGCACTTTTTGACAAAGCCTCGGGTTACAAATGAAATAATGGTGACTAACCATAGATGAACGGCAGCTGATGAACCATAGTGTAATCCAAAGTCATGTTATTGCATAATTATATGGAAGCAAAGTGCTTCCACTGCATCCCACTTCCCCGGCCTCAAAAAGAACAAAAAAAAAGAAAAAAAAAAAGAAACATAATGGTAAAACACATTCTACTGGGAATAGTTTCACATTTTAACATGATATTTTTCTTATTACAACATGGTCATGTGTGACACTTTAAAATATGATATTTATTACATTTTAACATGACAATTTAGGGTTGTTTTATATCATTTTAACATGATCGACTGGATCACATCGAAACAAGACACAGATCATCATAGTAAAATGTGAAAGATTACACATTATAATGGGAGAAGTTGCTGTCAGGTGGTGGCAGGGGCTATTTTCATAACAGCTTTAACAGCTGGAGAGACTTGTGAAGGACTTTTTGTCTGCACACATGAACCCTATCTTAATGTTAACAACTCTGAGCCAGTTATCAGTGTTTTCTTTTGGGAGAATTGTGAGCGCATAGCTTCTCTCTAGTATAGATGGTGCACCCACAAATAATTCAGATGTGTTTATTAAATGACTCAAGGATCTGTGGATCAATAAAAGGTTAGAAGTTTTTCTAATACAAGTGTGAGTTGCATGCACAGTTATGTGCCACAATACATATCATATTTTAACACGATAAAAATCGTGTTAAAATGTGGTACTTTTTTAAGATGTGTGATAGCATTAATTCTTCAGGTATGGATTACAAATTATTATATAATAAAATTCAAAGGAAAACAGCTACTCATTGCCAACATTACTGTTAAAATAAATATTTTTGAATCTATCCAAAATCGTGTTGATTAACTAAAATACAAGCAAGTGAGTAATTTTCTGATAAAGAAAAATCCTAGTGGTAACATGTTAACAACTAACCATAAACAAAAAATATCATTCCAAAAAGTCTGTAGTTTGATTATGATGTGTGAGTATAGTTTGTATAATTTGGGTTATAATAAATATACCTTAAAACAATAACTAAAAATAGTTGTTTTTGGTGAAGTGTCTTCTGCAGCATACTTACCTTAGGTCTTTTGAGGTCCCAAGACAAAGTGGTGCTCAGCTCAAGTGAGATACAACCTTTAATCTGCTAATTATGGTGATATGGGCTGACACTCCCATTGTTTACAGCAGCAGCATGCATGTGTGATTCAGTGCAAAACTATAGCCCCCTTCACACATAACATGATCGAAACAGAGTAGTGCACGAAGGAGGAATTGCATGCCAGTAGTAAAAAATCGGAGCTGCCTCCAACGCCTGGTACACCTGTCATTACAAATATTATGTGCAAATTATTTTAACGATATAAGCTTCTGTAAACTCTAGTGGAAAACTTTAGGTCAATGTCCATAAGTTAAGTTATACAATATGATATGATACGATACACTTTATTGTCCCCAAAGGGGACATTTGTACTGGACTTCAAAGTGCTCTGCAAACATTTTTGTCTCAAAATCAATAAATACAACAACAAAACAGTACACTGCTTACATGCCTATAGGAAATTCATCAGCATACTGCACATTTTTCAAGGTCACATTGTTGAGGCAAGGAAGAAAATTGAAAGGTACAAATGTTTATTTGAATGATCACTTTACAAAAACAAATGCAGACATTGCTAAAAAAAAAAAAAAAGCCAGATACTTAAGGAAAACAAACAAAATTCAGAATACATGGGTCAGGAATTGTAAAGTCTTCATTAAACTGAATGGGTCTCCTGAAGTAGGTAAGGTGCTGGTTATTAAGGACATAAAAGAGCTGGAAAAATATGAAATATGAGTCAATATTGTATGGAGAAATAAAAAAGTAAAACAAAACAAAACAAAAAAAACTGGTTCTAATTCACAAACCATTGAATCAAAACCCATAATCTCTACTTCAGGAGATGAAATAATACAACAGAGGATAATAAACCAGGAATTATTGGAATTAAAAGCAACTGAGTACACCGAACATAAGATAATGGATTTGGAAAACGAAATAGACCCTGATAATATGTTTTTTCGACTGATACCGTTCACTGCAACTACTATACGGAACAGGATTACAATAATACAGTTAAAACTGAAGGTAAATTATCAATTATCCACTTTAACAGCAGAAGTATGTACACAAACTTTAACAGTATCAAAGAATTTCTTCAGTAGTTTACAAAACCCTTTAGTATAATAACAATTTCAGAAACGTGGTTCAATGCGCAAAAAGGAATACAATTTGAGTTGGATGGTTATGATCTAAACTACATCAACAGAGTGAATAAAGGAGGTGGAGGTGTTGCTATATATGTGCGGAAAAATATTAAATTTAAGGTAATAGAAAGTATGACGTTAACAATAAAAGATGTGTTAGAATGTATATCAATAGAAATTTATAATGGAAACATTATTATAAGTTGTTTATATAGGGTGCCAGGCTCAAATATGGCTACATTTACAAACTGGGTGGACAGAATTTTCATCAATAAATAACAAAAAAATATTTATATGTGGAGATTATAACATTGATTTAATAAACCCCAATAGGCACACATCAACTGACGAATTTATAAACACAATGTACAGCATGAGCTTATACCCAGTTATCACCAGGCCAAGCAGAATTACATTGAATAGTGCAACTCTAATAGATAACATCTTCACAAACAATATAAAAACTAAAAATATAAGTGGTTTATTGATTTGTGACATAACTGACCATCTTCCTGTGTTCACTGAGTATGACTCCAATTGTAATTTTCAGGTAAAACCCCAATACTCTGCATTTAAATGAGTAAGAACCCAAAAAGCAATAGATCACCTCAATAATGACTTACCAAAACAGGACTGGCGCACTGTGTATAGGGAGAATGATGTGGATTGTGCCTTCAATAAATTTCTAGACATTTTCAATTCATTATATGAGATAAACTGTCCAATACGCCAAGTCAACAAAAACAGTACTGTCGCCAAAAGTCCATGGTTAACAAAAGGTCAACAAAATGCTTGTAAAAAGAAGAATACATTATACAGACAATTTGTTAGACTAAGGACAAAAGAATCTGAACATAGATATAAATTATATAAAAACAAACTAACTAATATGATCAGAGCCAGCAAGAAATTATATTATACCAATCTATTAAATAATAATAAAAATGACACCAAGAGAATCTGGGAAATTCTTAACACTATAATCAAAAATAAGGTAAGAGGTCATTCTTATCCAAATGATTTTATTGATAAGAACAAGGAAATCTATAATATGTATAACATAGTTAATGGTTTTAATAACTTCTTTGTTAATATTGGACCCGACTTGGCATGAAAAATTCCAGATGGTTGTAACAAGGAGCAGGAATCACTCATAAAAATCAATCCAAACACGTTTCTCTCCAGTGTTAATGAAGCCGAAATAATAGATATTGTTAATAAATGTAAAAATAAAAAATCAACTGACTGTTATGACATAGATATGAAGCTAGTAAAAACAATAATCAAAAGCATATCAAAACCCCTGACTCATATATGTAACTTGTCATTTCAAACTGGGACATTCCCAAACAAAATGAAGATGGCAAAAGTTATTCCACTATACAAAAATCGAAATAAACATATCTTCACAAACTACAGACCGGTCTCTCTACTTCCACTATTTTCCAAAATTTTAGAAAAGCTTTTTAACAACAGGTTAGGATCCTTTATAGAAAAATATAACATAATTAACGAATGTCAATATGGGTTTAGGTCTGGTAGGTCAACTTCACTTGCAATAATTGAAGCAATAGAAGAGATTACAAACACCTTAGATAGTAAAAACTATATAGTTGGAATATTCATTGATTTAAAGAAAGCATTTGACACACTCACTCAATTCTACTCAATTCTACTCAATAAATTGGAAAGATATGGTATCAGGGGAGTGGCTTGGAACTGGATTCAAAGCTATTTAATGGAGAGACATCAGTTTGTGCAGATGGGTGCATTTAAATCTGGGTGTTTGGGCATCCCTTGTGGGGTCCCACAGGGATCCATACTGGGTCCACATTTTTTTACTCTTTATATAAATGACATATTTAATGTGTCACAATTATTAAAATTATTATTATTTGCAGATTATACCAATATATTCTATTCCAGTGATAATTATAGCAAACTTATTAATGTGGTAAATAGTGAATTAATTAAGTTGAAAACTTGGTTGAATATTAATAAATTATCCCTAAATATAAATAAGACTAAAGTCATGTTTTTTGGAAATCATAATGTCAATTCTAATTTACCAATAAATATAGACGGTGTTGAAATAGATAAAGTGTCAGAAGTCAAATTTTTAGGGATAACCATCGATAGTAAATTAAGATGGAAGTCTCATATCAGCCACATACATAAAAAAGTTTCCAAGAATGTCTCTATTATGTACAAAGCAAAAATATTTTCTGGATCATAATGCATTATATTTATTGTATTGTTCTTTAATCTCTCCTTACTTAACATATTGTATAGAAATCTGGGGTAACAATTACAAAAGTTTGCTACATCCCCTCTGTATAATCCAAAAGCGGGCAATAAGAATCATCTATAAGGTAGGATATCTTGATAAAACAAATAGTCTATTTTTGCAATCCAAATTGTTGAAAATGCCAGATCTGGTTAATTTTTACACTGCACAATTATTATATAAAGCCAGTAAAAACTCATTACCCAGTAATAGTCTCTTCACCCAGAGAGAAGGAAGCTACAACTTGAGGGGATGTGGTAAGTTTAAAGTCAAGGCAGTGAGAACTACCAGGAAAAGTTTCTGTGTGTCCGTGTGTGGCATTAAGCTGTGGAATAGTTTTGCACCTCAGCTCAAGCGATGTCCTAACATCCATCAATTTAAAAAAAGATACAAAGAAATGGTTCTGTTGAAATTTTTGATCAGGATATGTCATTCAATGCACATATTAAACAAATATGTAGGACTGCTTTTTTGCATTTACGCAATATCTCTAAAATTAGAAAGGTCTTGTCTCAGAGTGATGCTGAAAAACTAATTCATGCATTTATTTCCTCTAGGCTGGACTATTGTAATTCATTATTATCAGGTTGTCCTAAAAGTTCCCTGAAAAGCCTTCATTTAATTCAAAATGCTGCAGCTAGAGTACTAACGGGGACTAGAAGGAGAGAGCATATCTCACCCATATTGGCCTCTCTTCATTGGCTTCCTGTTAATTCTAGAATAGAATTTAAAATTCTTCTTCTTACTTATAAGGTTTTGAATAATCAGGTCCCATCTTATCTTAGGAACCTCATAGTACCATATCACCCCAATAGAGCGCTTCGCTCTCAGACTGCAGGCTTACTTGTAGTTCCTAGGGTTTGTAAGAGTAGAATGGGAGGCAGAGCCTTCAGCTTTCAGGCTCCTCTCCTGTGGAACCAGCTCCCAATTCAGATCAGGGAGACAGACACCCTCTCTACTTTTAAGATTAGGCTTAAAACTTTCCTTTTTGCTAAAGCTTATAGTTAGGGCTGGATCAGGTGACCCTGAACCATCCCTTAGTTATGCTGCTATAGACTTAGACTGCTGGGGGGTTCCCATGATGCACTGAGTGTTTCTTTCTCTTTTTGCTCTGTATGCACCACTCTGCATTTAATCATTAGTGATTGATCTCTGCTCCCCTCCACAGCATGTCTTTTTCCTGGTTCTCTCCCTCAGCCCCAACCAGTCCCAGCAGAAGACTGCCCCTCCCTGAGCCTGGTTCTGCTGGAGGTTTCTTCCTGTTAAAAGGGAGTTTTTCCTTCCCACTGTTGCCAAGTGTTTGCTCACAGGGGGTCGTTTTGACCGTTGGGGTTTTTACATAATTATTGTATGGCCTTGCCTTACAATATAAAGCGCCTTGGGGCAACTGTTTGTTGTGATTTGGCGCTATATAAATAAAATTGATTGATTGAATTGATTGAAATACATGAATGAGGAGAGAGGTGCGTGATTGTCACGTCTTTTTAATTTATTTCTAGTTAATTTACCTTTGCTTTTTTGCCTTGTCAGCAATAGAGGGGGTCTCGCTAGGACACACAAACTTTCATAAAATACCTGGAATTATCCTGTACATCAATTTAATTATATATATCATAGACATAATTGTAAACTATATTATATATATAAAATAATAATAATAATAATAATAATAATGATAATAAAATCTTACTATATGTTTGTTAATATAATAGATGTTAACATATTTGCATAATACCTGTTATTGCCGGTGTCGAAACCATGGTCAAAAGTATTATTTTTATACATCATGATCCTGTAGTTGAAATGCTAGTCAAATAGAAGTATGAGAGGGGGAAACATGTATATGTATGTACGTATATATATATATATATGTGTGTGTGTATGTATATATGTGTATGTATAATATGTATGTATATGTGGGTGCATATGTATGTATATATACATATATGTATATTTATGTTTACATTTATATAAATATGTACATATGTAAGTTTAATGATACATAAAAAGACTTTTCCTTTTCTTTACCCCCTTTTACATCACTTACATCATTATCACCAGATCAGGGTCGGCAAGTGGGGGTCTGTTGCTCAAAGGTCTCCCCCTTCTGCCAGCAGACTCCAAAACCTTGTCTTTTAATGCAGAGCCTAGGACATTCAGCAAAGGGTGGACCTGTGTCAGGGGGCGACCCCTCTCTGGCAGCAGGTTTACAAAATACTTTGCATCTTTTAATGCACCACACACATGACAAATGGGGAAGGAGGGGAAGGGGAAAAAAAGAAAAAAAAGAAAGAAAAGAAAATAATAATAATAATAATAATAACAATAATATTAATAATAATAATGATAAATTAATAAAAAAGTTAAGGTAATTAAATTAATAAAATAATAAATTTAATGTAGCATAATTGTATATATGTATATGTATTATGTGTATACATGTGTGTATTTTGTGTATGTAGGTTTGCATGTATGATGTGTGTATATATATATATATATATATATATATATATATATATATATATATATATATATATATATATATATATATATATATATATATATATACGAGGTCTCTTAGATAATAAACCAACCCTTTTATTTTTTTTTTAACTATATGGATTTGAATGACATGCGATTACACCAATCATGCTTGAACCCTCGTGCGCATGCGTGAGTTTTTTCACGCGTGTCGGTGACGTCATTTCCCTGTGGGCAGGCCTTGAGTGAGATGTGGTCCCGCCCTCTTGGCTGAATTCCTTTGTTTCACACGCTGCTCGAGACGGCGCGCGTTGCTTTATCAACATTTTTTCTGGACCTGTGAGGAATATCCGAGTGGACACTATTCGAGAAATTAAGCTGGTTTTCTGTGAAAAGTTTAACGGCTGATGAGAGATTATGGGGTGTTTCTGTCGGTGTAAGGACTTCCCATGGAGCGGGACGTCCTGCAGCGCTTCCAGGCGCTGTCGTCGGCCTGTTTCGAGCTGAAAACATCCTAATTTAAGGCTTAATTCACCCAGGACATCGTGAGAGAACAGAGAAGATTCAGAAGAGGCCGGCATGAGGAATTTATGCGGACATTCCACTGTTTAAGGACATTTTTTTAATGAAAGACGTACGCGCAAATTCGCCGAGTCGTTTCCGTGACGACTCGGCAAATCTGTGTGCGCCGCGACAGGAAAAACACCTCCGTGTTGAAAACCATTTGTAGAATTCAGGCGGCTTTTAATGGCTTTCAACAAGTGAGTAACTGAGAAATTGTTTAACAGCTTGGGCATGTTCCAACTTGCCCGTTAAGATTTCCAACGGAGGTGTTTTTCCTGTCGCGACCCCCCGCGGTCGGGTCCAGCCCGACATGCGACTCTGCCCGCACGTTCTTTCATTACAAAATGACCGTTAACAATGGAATGTCCGAATAAACTCCTCATGCCGACTTCTTGTGAAAGTTCTCTGTTCTCTGACGACTTACTGCGTCAACAGAGCCTGAAATGTGGAAGTTTTCAACTTGAAACGGCGAGACGCTGCCGCCTCGAAGCGCAGATCGCCGTCAGGCGCCGTGGATCGTCCTTAAAGCGACACTACCAGACCAAAATCTCTCATCAGCCGTTAAAATTTTTACCGAAAACCAGCTGAATTTATTGAATGGTGTCCACTCAGTTGTGCCTTACAGTTTTGAAAATTTTTTTATCAAACAAAGCAACAGTCTCTGAGCCATTCCTAAACAATGAAAAAAATCGACGAGCGGGTGGACGACTCCTCACTCAAAGACTGCCCACAGGCGAATGACGTAACCGACAGGCGTGAAAAAACTCTCGCATGCCCACGAGGGTTCAAGCATGTCTGATGTAATCACACGTGATTCAAATCCATATGGTTTTTGAAAAAAATAATAAGGTCGGATACTTTTCTAATAGACCTTGTATATATATGTGTGTGTGTATATGTTGAGACAGAATTACCATCGACACACACAAGAATAGTCCTTTTAAATAGTCATTTTCTGAGTAAATGTGGGGAATTTATTGACATATGAAAATGGCTTAAGGAATGACACCAGCAATATCAATAGCAATTAAAACAAAATGGTAATAATAATAATAATAGAAAAAAAAAATTTGATTGACAATAATTATTGTCATTATTACTGTCTATTATAATTGTTTTTGTTATTATTATTATTATAGATACTCATCACTAATATATGATATCAATTACATAGTAATAAAAAAGGAATATTGGTCACACTCGGCAGGGGTGAGCTTTGATAAGCTTTGCTTCTGCCCACACCCTTTCGGACTCACAGGCTTGTTTATATAACATTCATATTATTGTTATGTTTCTGTTCTTTCGGATTTGTGTGTGTGCCGAATAAATCCATTCATTCATTCATTCATTCATTTTCCACACATCCACCTGTGTGTGTGCACATATATACATACATACACACACATACCCATATATATATATATATATATATATATATATATATATATATATATATATATATATATATACACATGCACCCACACATCTTCACACATGCATACAAATGTCTGTGCACAATGTGAAATAATATTGAAATATTGAATAATATCATGTGAAATAACACAGGGAAAAAGTATTGAACACCCGAAGAAAGGGAGGTGCAAAAAGGCACGGAAAGCTGTACATCTAGGAGGTTACTAATTGTAAATAATAAAAATAAAATAAAAAAACTCAGACATGTGCTATCAAGTTATTAAATGTTTAATAATGTTAGCATCATTCACAAATGTTAAATAAAATTTGTACATCTCAAATGACTGACTCTTCTCATATTCAATATACAACCCCAATTACAATGAAGTTGGGACATTGTGTATCTTGGGATAATTCAGGGGTCTCCAGTGACCTGGCCTCTCCCTGTCTCTCTTATCCCGCACGTCCGTTGATTTGAAAGAAGGTTTTGACCAGTTATTTAAATTTAAACACAATTACCCTGAGGGCTAAACCACTGCTCAGATAGTTATTAAACAGAATTTAAATGTCACAGAATTGAACAGAATTCTTGTTTTACAGAATGAGTGAGATAAACTAAATCATACCCGGAGGTTCTGAGGGTCCCAGGAGCTGAGAGCTTCCAACCAGATGTCTGGTGTTCCAGCAAGATCTCAGCAAAGAGGCACCCCAAACAGTGGGCTGGGCTCTGTTTTTATGCTCCTCTGTCTTCCTATGCAAGTACAATGAATCATGCTAATCTGAGGCATTGTCCTTCATCTGAGTGGTCTTCTTCGTGGCTTTGGTCCTGTCCACACGCGCCGTAGAGTCTTCTTGTTTCCTCTTTCTCCTAAAGTGACACCTGTGCCAAAACTGATAGGAAATAGTTTTGGGCAGAAAACTGTTAACTGAAAGACTGTCAGCAAGTCTCATCACCGCAGTTATAACACAAGAATATTAGCACATCTCAAAATTGCACAACATTCTGAGAAACAAGTACCACATATCAAGTTTAGTCTCCTCTGATGGTTTGTGGTCAGTACGGGCATCCTGTTCATACGCTGTTTGCAACATTTGGATGTTTCTCAATGTATCTTTCTGGGCCTCACTGAAAAAGAGACACATCACCTTTACAACACTTTGAAAATGATTATATAAGTAAATCATCTTTAAAACAGCATGCTAAAATAATAATTTTAATCAAAAGCAAATATAATCCTAAACATAACATGCCTTTAATTTGGTACACAGAATACACAGTTCAAAACCATACAAACATATATTTCAAAAGTATTTGAACATATAGATATCATCTAATTAACCTTAGCTATTGATAACATGTTTAATAAGTATCGATAAATATTGATCACTATGAGCATATGAGTAATATACTCAACAAAAATATAAACGCAACACTTTTGGTTTTGCTCCCATTTTGTATGAGATGAGCTCAAAGATCTAAAACTTTTTCCACATACACAATATCACCATTTCCCTCAAATATTGTTCACAAACCAGTCTAAATCTGTGATAGTGAGCACTTCTCCTTTGCTGAGATAATCCATCCCACCTCACAGGTGTGCCATATCAAGATGCTGATTAGACACCATGATTAGTGCACAGGTGTGCCTTAGACTGCCCACAATAAAAGGCCACTCTGAAAGGTGCAGTTTTATCACACAGCACAATGCCACAGATGTCGCAAGATTTGAGGGAGTGTGCAATTGGCATGCTGACAGCAGGAATGTCAACTAGAGCTGTTGCTCGTGTATTGAATGTTCATTTCTCTACCATAAGCCGTCTCCAAAGGCGTTTCAGAGAATTTGGCAGTACATCCAACCAGCCTTACAACCGCAGACCACGTGTAACCACACCAGCCCAGGACCTCCACATCCAGCATGTTCACCTCCAAGATCGTCTGAGACCAGCCACTCGGACAGCTGCTGAAACAATCGGTTTGCATAAGCAAAGAATTTCTGCACAAACTGTCAGAAACCGTCTCAGGGAAGCTCATCTGCATGCTCGTCGTCCTCAACGGGGTCTCGACCTGACTCCAGTTCGTCGTCGTAACCGACTTGAGTGAGCAAATGCTCACATTCGCTGGCGTTTGGCACATTGGAGAGGTGTTCTCTTCATGGATGAATCCCGGTTCACACTGTTCAGGGCAGATGGCAGACAGTGTGTGTGGCGTCGTGTGGGTGAGCGGTTTTCTGATGTCAATGTTGTGGATCGAGTGGCCCATGGTGGCGGTGGGGTTATGGTATGGGCAGGCGTCTGTTATGGACGAAGAACACAGGTGCATTTTATTGATGGCATTTTGAATGCACAGAGATACCGTGACGAGATCCTGAGGCCCATTGTTGTGCCATACATCCAAGAACATCACCTCATGTTGCAGCAGGATAATGCGCGGCCCCATGTTGCAAGGATCTGTACACAATTCTTGGAAGCTGAAAATGTCCCAGTTCTTGCATGGCCGGCATACTCACCGGACATGTCACCCATTGAGCATGTTTGGGATGCTCTGGACCGGCGTATACGACAGCATGTACCAGTTCCTGCCAATATCCAGCAACTTCGCACAGCCATTGAAGAGGAGTGGACCAACATTCCACAGGCCACAATTGACAACCTGATCAACTCTATGCGAAGGAGATGTGTTGCACTGCATGAGGCAAATGGTGGTCACACCAGATACTGACTGGTATCCCCCCCCAATAAAACAAAACTGCACCTTTCAGAGTGGCCTTTTATTGTGGGCAGTCTAAGGCACACCTGTGCACTAATCATGGTGTCTAATCAGCATCTTGATATGGCACACCTGTGAGGTGGGATGGATTATCTCAGCAAAGGAGAAGTGCTCACTATCACAGATTTAGACTGGTTTGTGAACAATATTTGAGGGAAATGGTGATATTGTGTATGTGGAAAAAGTTTTAGATCTTTGAGCTCATCTCATACAAAATGGGAGCAAAACCAAAAGTGTTGCGTTTATATTTTTGTTGAGTGTATATTCTTCAACAGCAACAAGCTCTATTAATACATAAATGATCACTTCCAAACATTAGAACACACTCATAAATGTAACAATATATTCTTGGCTCAATAAAAGATAAAGAATAATATGATGATTCTGAATGGAGGAAAAAACACAAATGGTTAATGCATATTTAAGCACATTTAGGATATATTCCTTCAAGTAAAATGTAAATAAAAACAGAATACAATGATTTGCAAATCCTCTTCAACCTATATTCAATCGAATACACCACAAAGACAAGTTATGTAATGTTCAAACTGTGAAAACATTTGCTTATTTTGAAATGGATGCCTGAAACACATTTCAAAAAACCTGGGACAGTGGTACTGTGTTACATCAACTTTCCTTCTAACAACACTCATTAAGTGTTTGGGAACTGAGGACACTAATTGTTGATGCTTTGTAGGTGGAATTCTTTCCTATTCTTGCTTGATGTACAACTTCAGTTGTTCAACAGTCCAGGGTCCGTTGTCGTATTTTTCGCTTCATAATGCGCCACACATTTTCAAAGGGCGACAGGTTTGGACTGCAGGCAGGCCAGTCTAGTACCTGCACGCTTTTACTACGAAGCCATGCTGTAACACGTGCAGAATGTGGCTTGGCATTGTCTTGCTGAAATAAGCAGGGACATCCCTGAAAAAGATGTTGCTTGGATGGCAGCATGCATTGCTCCAAAACCTGGATGTACCTTTCAGCACTGATGGTGCCATCACAGATGTGCAAGTTGTCCATGCCATGGGCACTAACACACCCCCATACCCTTGCAGATGCTGGCTTTTGAACTTAGCGCTGGTAACAGTCTGGATGGTGTTTTTCCTCTTTTGTCCAGAGGACACGACATCCATGATTTCCAAAAACAATTTTCCATTTTTGTGTCTGTCCATTTCAAATGAGCTTAGGCCCAGAGAAGTCGGCGGCATTTATGGATGTTGGTGATGTATGGCTTTCGCTTTGCATGGTAGAGTTTTAACTTGCACTTGTAGACGTAGTGACGAACTGTTAACTGACAATGGTTTTCTGAAGTGTTCCTGAACCCACACAGTATGATCTTTTACACAATGATGTCGGTTTTTAATGCAGTGCCGCTTGAGAGATCAAAGGTCACGGGCATTCAATGTTGGTTTTCAGTCTTGCCGCTTACATGTAGAAAGTTCTCCAGAGTCTCTGAATTTTCTGATTATGTTATAGACTGTAGATGATGGAATCCCTAAATTCCATGCAATTGAAAGTTGAGAAACATTGTTCTTAAAGTGTTAGACTATTTTTTCATGCAGTTTTTCACAAAGTGGTGATCCTCACCCCATCTTTGCTTGTGAATGGCTGAGACTTTTGGGGGTGCTCCTTTTATACCCAATCATGAGTGTCCTCAGTTCCCAAATGCTTATTGAGTGTTGTTAGAAAGAAAAGTGATGTAGCACAGTGATAAACATACAACTGTCACAGCTTTTTTGAAATGTGGTGCAGGCATTCATTTCAAAATGAGCAAATATTTGCACAAAAACAAAAAAGTCAGTGTGAACATTACATATCTTGTCTTCGTGGTATATTCAATTCAATATAGGTTGAAGAGGATTTGCAAATCATTGTATTCTGTTATTACTTACATTTTACACAATGTCCCAACTCCACTGGAATTGGGGTTGTATACATACAACTAACTATATACAGTACAACAGAAGTAGGCCAATATACTAACTATATGGACTACAGCTGTGTGATTCATATACAGAGTTGTTGTGCAAAAGGATGGAGGTTTGATTCTGCGTGTGAATTCACACTAATATTTGAATGAAGACAAAAATTATGCTTTATTCAACAGCAGTATAGCCTTTCAAATCAAGTCATCCCTGGAAGTTGGTCATCACACAGCAGTTGGTACACAGCTGGTTGACTGCCCCAGACAAGGTCAGAGGAAGAATGTGTTCCCAGATGTGATACTCCTTCACTCTGCGAATGCTCCTTCCAAAGGATTCGAAGTCGCGTGATTACTTTGGTTTTCAGAGCATTTTCTTTGCCAGGCTGTGCTGTGGTTAGATGTGAAATTAATTAATTTCTATTATTTCAGTAACAGTTATCTGCACATTTTAAAATTCTTAATACTAACAGTCACAATTTTCATTTGAAATTTTGAACTGAGTCATCTTGAAGGGTGATAAAATCTTTATAACCAGCTCCTTTACTTCAGCCTCCAGCTGCTGTATGCAGCATCCAGTGCACCTGTATGAGATGAGAGAAAATAACAAAAATGTGAAAGCTTTCTACAGCTCAATATTTACCTTTACTTGCTCGTGTTAGACTATTACTTTTAATTAAGCAGGATTATTTTACTATTAATTATTAATACATGGCATTTTAGTAACTGTACCTGTATACCATGCTGGCTGGATGCTGTGATTTTTATTTTATTTATTGAAATATATATGTGTGTGTGTGTGTGTGTGTGTGCGTGCGTGTGTGCGTGCGTGCGCAGCCCAGTCTCACATTTTTTTTTTCATGCTCCCATGACGAAATGAGTCAAATTTTCGTGACGTGGCTGTTTTAACTTACTATTACTAAACCCTACTCCAACCCCCAACCCTAACCTTAACCATAACCTAATCTTACTCCTTCCCCCCACCCTAACCATAACCACCCACAACCCCCCCGCTTCACTTTTAATTTCGTTCAGCCATCACAGAATGAATGAGAATGAATTTGTGCTGCCGTATCGAAAATGAGGCACTTTTCGTCACAATATCACAAACCAACAGATCAATGTATATTTCATGCTGCTGAATCATGACTTGCTGTGAGACCAGGTTGGCGTGTGTGCGTGTGTGCATGTACCTATACCTATATAAAGGAACACTTTTTAGTCAGTATAGCATCAAGTCAACTCATTTTTAGGATATTGATATGGTCAGTTAAGTAGCAGAGGAGTTATTAGTCAGTTTTTGCTGCTTTGCTTAATGAAATTAACAACAGGTGAACTAGAGGAGCAACAATGTGGTGACACCTAAAACAGAAATGGTTTCACAGGTAGAGGCCACTGACATTTGTCCCTCCTCATCTTACTGATTTCTCACTACTTGTGCATGTGGCTAGGGTCAGTGTCACTGCTGGCAGCATGGTGTTGTACCTGGACTCTATAGAGGTTGGAAAGGTAGACCAACTCCTCCAGGATGGCACATTGATATTTGCCTTTGCCAGCAGGTTTGCTGTGTCTCCCATCTTAGTCTTAAGAGCATGAAGGAGATTTTAAGAGGCAGGCAAGGACTATAGGAGAGCTGGACAGAGCCATAGAAGGTCCTTAATCCATCAGCAGGACCGATATCTGCTCCTTTGTACAAGAAGGAACAGGATGAGCACCGTGTGAGCCCTACAAAATGACCTCTAGTTGGCCACTAGTGTGAATGTGTTTCACAAAACAATCAGAAACAGACTTCATGAGGGTGGCCAGAGGGCTTGACATCCTGTCTTGGGCTTTGTGCTCACTAACCAGCACTGTAGAGCTGGAGTGGCATTTGCCACAGAACAGCAGAATTGGCACATCCTCCACTGGTGTCTTGTGCTTTTGACAAATGAGAGCAGGCTTAACCTGAGAATATGTAACAGACATAAAAGGGTCTGGAGACACTGTGGAGAGTGAAATGGTGCTTGCAGTATCTTTCAACAGGACTGGTTTGTTGGTGGGTCAGTGATGATCTGGGGAGGCATATCCCTTGAAGTACGCACAGACCTCTACAGGCTAGACAATGGCACCCCGACTAATATTAGGCATCGGGATGAAATGCTTGGACCCATTGTCAGACCCTATGCTGGTGCAGTGGTTTGTGGGTTCCTTCTGGTGCACAATAATGCCTGGCCTCATGTGGTGAGAGTATGCAGTTCCTGGAGGATGAAGGAATTGATAGCACTGACATGCCCCCACACTTGCCTGACCTAAATCCAATAGAACAACTCTGACACATTATGTTTCATTCATCCGACACGGCCAGGTTACACCTCAGACTGTCCAGGAACTACATATAATAAATCATGCCCTGGCCCAGATTGGAAGGAGAACCCCCAGGGCACAATCCGCCATCTAATTAGGAGCATGCCGCAACACTGTCTGCGCATGCATACAAGCGCATTGAGGGCTATAGAAACTACTGAGTACCATTGTGAATTGCTGCAATGAAATTTTAGGCTAAATGAACAAGGCTGCTGCATCCATTTTTTTTTTCACCAAAACATCAAATCAAGGCTTGCATCTCAGACATACCTTCTGGAATATTGTAGCTGAGCTTTCAGGTCTGCTTTTTAAGAAAATCCTCCTCTATACCAGTTCTTCATGAAGCTATATAACTGGGGATGCAAAATGCAAAACATGCACTATGCACAATTTCTCCAATCACAGCCAGAGAAGCCTATGGTTCTTCTGGTTTGTCTGTTTGTCTTGGTGGCTTTTCCTCTCTTCTCCTTCTTGCACAGCCACACAGTTTTTGAGAACTATCTACTCCATACAGATTTACTATAGAGTGCCATGCTGTTTGTACAGGGTATCCCAAAAAGTGCCAAAAAAACCCCCCCAAAAAAAACACTCTTTTGAATACTGTCATATGTTGAATATGTCATATGTTGTCTTGAAGTATATTCCAGGGAATTCTATCACCAGTGTTCTTTTCTAATTTCACCTCAGTTTGTAAGAGTTTTGGCATTCACAAGATCTGCTCAATATGTACATCCCTCCACTGGTTCAGCCAGATCTCCGTTTGTTAACATTGTGAACAGTTCTATCCATTTGAAACTTCTTTACAATCCTCAATATTGTCTTTCTGTCTGGAGCTTTTCTAACAACACAATGACATTGATATTGTCATTGGTCTCAAAGTCAAATTCACCAGTTGTCACTTTATGCTGGATTGTAAGCACCATCCTCATTGGATCAGTCTCAAACTACATCAGAAGAAATTCCTCACATATATGGTAAATGGACTGTAAATGGAGCACTTTACAATTATGCCCCACATTCACCCATTCACACAAACACATTCACACACCGATGCCAGGGTACTGCACAACTTTGGGATTAAGGACCTTGCCCAAGGGCCCATAATGATTTTCCAGTCAGGCTGGGGTTTGAAGAGAGGATCCTCTGGTCTCACATCCAACACTTAACCACTAGAACATCACCTCCCTATATATCATGATGTATGAAAAAAAACAACAACAAAAAACAGAATTCAGATTAGCCGTTGCAGAATTAGAGCCAAATGATTTTGTGGCACCTTTTTTTGGGACACCCTGTATTTCTTCATAATTGATGTAAATAAACTCCAAGACATTTTTAGTGACTTGGGAATGTTCATGTATCCATCCCCTGACTTGTCTGAAGAAAACTGGCAATAAAACTGATGATTTACAGGTATTGTACGAAAGTGTTCCATTACCTTTGCAGCGCAACATCTTGGCTTTTATATTTTTAAATAATTTATATCAAGTTGTAGAGATTTGATTTCAGTTTGAGTTTAAGTAAGCTAATTATTGTGGCCAGCCTAAGGCACACCTGTGCATTAATCATGCTGTCTAATCAACATCTTGATATGCCACACCTGAAGGTGCCGTTATCTCGATGAAGGAGAAGTGCTCACTAAGACAAATTTAGACAGATTTGTGAACAATATTTGAGAGAAATATGTCTTTTGTGTATATGTCTTTTGAGTTCCATAAATATATATTCAATGGGAAAGTGTGTCCAAATGTTTGACTGGTACTGCATATGTTATCAAGTGAGTATTTCAAGTTTGGCATATTTTAACATTTTGAGATTGGTGTTTCTTCTTGTTTTTGCAGTTCTGCCTTATCAAGTCACAACAAGTGGGTGGTTAATGTCAGAATTGCCCTCTTCTGTTGGGAAGGGACACATAAACAATATCTGGATGTTATTAACTCAGCAGAGGCAAGCACACTCTGAGAGCATGTTCTAGTTTGCAATAAGTTGTATGGCAAAAAAATACAGGAAAGCAATTAAATTAGGTGCAGGGTCTATGTCCAGGCATCCATCAATTTCAATACGTTGTAGTTTCCAGATGGCTTCAGTCCATACAATGCCTACAGGCAGAATTGGACAGTTCAACTGAATGAACTATATATCCGTATCAGGAGACACAATCATCTGCTCTTCCAACACAGAGTGTGATTGCCAACTACACAATTGGAGAATCTGAGATTAGTTCTGTGTGATTGTGTGTGTGTGTGTGTGTGCACGTGTGTGTGTCCATGTGGCTGGGTTATTGAAGAACAAGGGATCAGCCAGCCCACATAATTGTGTCCATATTTCTAATGGTAAAGATGACATGGTGCCACATACATTTGTCCAACACTAACTTGAAAATGTGTTGAAGTGTGAATGTGTGGATGCATAGAGATGCAGGTGTCAAGTGCTTCTCTGATCATTCTACTCACTCGTCAGTCTGTCTCCCCTTACAAATCCAATTCCACTCTGACGGTGCCAATTTCAGGTGTTCTCCCTCTAGAATGCAACGCCAGCCGATTTCAATAGAACAAAATGAAATTGGCAATTCACTGTCCTGTATCGATCCAGTCACTTTGAAACTAGACAGTCAACACTGAGAGCTGCCTACCAACACTTTTTTTGTGTAGCTGTCATTGGTGTGTGCTTCGGTCTGTGTGCGTCTACCTAATGCAAGGACCCAAGAATGTTATTGTTGTAGAGTATTAAGACCTGGTTTGTTTAACATGTTACTGTATAAATTTCCGGTAGAAATGCTGGTACAGGTAATGACCCCAAGTGGCCATTTATGTCATCTTAATCTTATTTTATATGAATTTTAAACTCTGTCTCACTCCCTATGATTGCTGGGATAGGCTCTAATGTATTATTTTTCATAGTCTCCTTCAGTGATTCAGTACACACATATTTTTAGAGTCATATTATTGATCTGCAGCACCAACTTTATGATGATGATGATGATGATGATGATGATGAATACTTTATTGAGCAAGTTAAAAGCATTTATACATTGCGCACATTCATCTTTGAAAATCTGTACATTACTCAAAGGGAGTAGAATGAAGTAAAACTTATATTTTCTACCCCCTTTCACATGTTTTATTTTCGACTACGCAGACAAGAATAAATAAAAAAATTTTGAGATCATATATACCTATATAAACACACACCTTGCATTATACATATCAACATGTATTTACATAAATACACTACCTCTATACACAAATACCCTTGCATACACCAATACACACACTAGATTCAATGAGATTTGACAATATAACACTTTTAACCCACATACATGCACCCATGGGCACCCAGCCCATGCATGCATGCACGCACATTTACCTATGTTCGATTAAACTTGATGATATAATAATTATTATTTATTTTTTTCCACACACATGTATCATGGGCAACTCGTGTGCATTCATATTTCCCATACATCTGTCATGACCAAATAATATAACAGTTTAGATCCACAAACATGCACACCTGTATGTATACTAAGAATTATGTTATTCAGTTTCATATTTTTTTAATATTTTGAGTTTTAAATTTCTTTTGAATTGATGTACTGTAGTACATACTTTGATGTCCTCAGTTAGGTTATTCCATAAATCCACCCCATGTCTTGTAAGGCACATTTGTTTCATTGTTGTACGAGCACACTGTTTTTTAAATTATATTTCCTTCTTAGATTGTAATCTCCCTCTCTTTCACTAAACAATTTTTGGAGGTTATCTGATAGTAGGTTTTGTTTCACTTTAAAAATAATTTGTAAAGTTTTAAATTCTGCAAGATCTCTAAATTTTAGTATTTTGGATTGTAAAAACAGTGTACTCGTATGATCTCTGAAGCCTACATTATGGATGATTCTTATTGCCCTTTTCTGTAACTTAAAAAGTGTGTCTACATTACTTTTATATGTATTACCCCATACCTCAATGCCATAGCTAATATATGGTAATATTAATGTGCAATAAATAATACATAAGGACTCCTGCTCGAAGAAATGTTTGGCTTTCCCCATTATGGAAATACAAGTACTTCTGGCCATTTTGGATTGTATGCTAGCAATGTGGGGTTTCCAGCACATCCTGTGATCGATTATTATTCCTAAAAATCTATGTTGGTTAACCCTTTCAATAGGAACCATGTCAATTTTAAGATTTACTTTTGTTTTCATTTCTCGGTTTCCAAAGAGCATTAATTTTGTCTTTGAAATATTAAGTGACAATTTATTACTATCAAACCAATTTTTTAATTTAATAATTTCTATTTGCATTTCAATCACAAGTTGTTTCAGGTTTTCCCCAGAACATACTATCGTTGTGTCATCAGCAAAGAGGATACATTTCAGTTTTTCAGAGATGAATTGCAAGTCATTAATATAAATTAAAAAAAGTTTAGGTCCTAAAACGGACCCTTGTGGAACTCCACAGTGTATCTGTTTAAACAAAGATTTATATTCTCCTATTTGTACATATTGTTGCCTGTTGTTTAAATAAGATTGGAGCCAATTTAGTGCAATACCCCTTATGCCAATTTTTTCCAATTTACGTAATAATATGTTGTGGTTAATAGTATCAAACGCCTTTTTTAAGTCAATGAAGATCGCCATTGTATGTTTCTTTTTATCAGTATTATTTGTTATTTCTTCCACTAAATCAATTAAAGCTAAAGTTGTTGATCTATTTTTTTCTCAAACCATACTGGTTATCGTTTAATATCTTGAATTTTTCAATGTATTGATCTAACCGTACTGTATATAGTTTTTTTTTTAATTTTTGAGAATTGAGATAACACAGATATAGGTCTATAATTTGAGAATAGATACTTATCTCCACTTTTATATATAGGTGTAATTTTGGTAATGTTCATTTGACTTGGAAACTCTCCATTAATAAAAGCTAAGTTATAGATATGACTTAGAGGTTTTGCAATTTCATTAATGACTTGTTTAATTATTGTAGTGTCCAACTTATTGCAATCTACTGATTTTTTTGCCTGCAATTCATTAACAGTGTTTATTATTTACATTTTGTCTGTTGCTGATAGAAAGAATGAATTTGAGTTTACTTGTTCAGTACCTATTTCTGAGGCTGAATATGGCATTTTTATTTCAGCTGCCAATTCTGGCCCTATATTGACAAAATAATGATTAAATGCATTTACTAGCTCTTCGTTGTTATAGATCTTTTTATCACTGTCAATGAAATAGTCCGGCAAGGTACTACGGTTCTCCTTTTTCCTGATGACACTATTTATTACATTCCAGAGACCTTTAATATTTCCCTTGTTTTGTTCTAGTTGTGTTTTATAATACATCTTTTTACAATTTCTTAATACACATGTCAACTTATTTTTATATATTTTAGATTTATTTTCTGTTTCGATTGTTCTTTCTTTAATAAATACCCTGTATAGCCAGTTTTTCTTTTTACAGGCATTAATTAAACTGCTTGTCATCCATGGGTTGGTTTTAGCTTGTTGTTTGATTTGGATTGATTTCACAGGGCAACATTGATCATAGAGAGTCAAAAATTTATTCAAAAAAGTGTTATAAGCCGAGTTAACCTCAGTTTCATCTAATATTACTTTCCAGTCTTGTTTTAATAGACTTTGTTTGAATATCATTATTGATTCATTAGTTTTTACTCTTATGAAAATAGTAATCTTAATATTTTTCTTGGCTTTCCTATAGTTATAACTTATTTTCATAGTTAAAAATACTGGTAAGTGGTCACTTATATCGTTTATTAATATACCACTGGAAATGTCATTGTTTAATATGTTAGTGAAAATATTATCAATTAGTGATGAACTCTGTGCAGTGATTCTGGTTGGTTTAGTTATTTTTGGATGGAATGACAAGCTATACATAGTATCTATAAAATTTTCCGTAGGCTTATGTGTACTCATTTTTAATAAATCTATGTTAAAATCCCCACATATAAAAACATCTTTATGTTCCATTTTCGTATACAAGTTATGCATTAGTTCCGTAAACATTTCAATACTTGATCCAGGAGATCTGTAAACACACGTAATCAATATATTTTTTCTGTTTTCCATTATCAATTCAATTGTTATACACTCCATAATATCATCAATAGCCAATGTCATGTTGTCAATCTGTTTTGCATGTAAGTTTTTATTCACATATAATGCCACACCACCTCCATTTTTTTTGTTTCTGCTCTGTGCAAACATCTCATAATCTTCTAACATAAAGTTGTTTGTTTCATCATTTTTTATCCAAGTTTCTGAAATTGCTAATACATTAAACAAAGTACCCAATTGGTTCAGGTAATCTTTTATCTTTTCAAAATTTGCATGAAGGCTGCGACTATTGAAGTGGACAATTGACAACATCTCATTAGGTTTATTCTGAGTTGGTATTTGCTGGTCTTGATAATACATGCAGTCATCATTTATGTCATTATAAAAGTTTATATCCGGGTCGACTTCATCTATAACATGTTGCATTTTAGATTCACTACATTCAAAAGTTTTAAATTGCATTTCTTGGTTTTGTACTTTCATTGTCCTCTATAGGCAGGGAATTGTTAATGTTTAATTTGTCATTTTGAATTGAAGGTAAAACTATCTAGATTTTTTTATTTATATTTCATTTTTCAATTGTATTTGTTCAGTTCATGTTCTTCTTTGATGCATAGTACCTTAGCTTCTTCTGGTGTACCTAATAGTTTTATGTAAACTCTGCAGTTAGAGGTCCATGTTCCTTGAATTTTGTTTTGTTTCTTTAGTAGATGGGCTTTTCTAGCTATATCTGCATTTTTTTTTGGTCAGATGATCGTTTATGTATACCTTGGTCCCTTTAAGTTTGTTTCCCTGCTTTAATATGGTTAACTTATGTTTCCTATTAACAAACCTTACTATTATTGCTGATTTTTGTTGCTTGTCTTTTCGCGGCAACAGATGACATGCCTCTATATCCTGCGTGTTCATTGTAATTCCTTTGGTAGCAAAGAAGGTGACCACCTGCTGCTCCATTGATTCCAGGTCTTTGTCAGTAGGCTCCTCTTCGTTGGTTACTGCTCTTGCATAAGTTCTTGGTTTGATGTCAAGGCCTGTAACCATAAGATCGTTTATCCTGGAATATTGTTCAAGCTCTGATACTCTATTTTCAAGAGTTTTAATCTTCACGTCTTTCTCCATATTTTGCTGTTTCAGTTCATTCACTTGGGCCATTAAGTCTATAATTGTTTTTTGTTGGTTCGATATGTTTTGCATGTCCAGTGTTATAAAGTTCAGAGATTTCTTAATATCCTGTAGCTCCTTTTCAATGGTTGGACTTATGCTTAAAGGGACTGATCTTATGTTTGACTCTGATGTCTCTGTGCCGCTCTTTTTTGGCCCCATAATGGTTAATAAGCTCGGTCCTGTTACTTATGCTAAGCTGCTAGCTGCCAGCATGCCGCCTGCTTATAGCCGACTACTTTTAGTTGCCTCACCGGTCAACCACAATGGACAGCTCTCTCCGGACCAGCCACTCAGGCAGTTTTCCCCACCAACCACTCTCTCTGTACCTCAGCCTCTCTCCTCCACCGTCCACTGCTACCTCGGTTAGCCCGCGGGCCAACCTCGCTCCTCCGCCGCTGCCTCGGATAGCTCGCGGGCCAACCTCGTCCCTCCGCCGCTGCCTCGGTTAGCTCACGGGCCAACCTCGCTCCTCCGCCGCTGCCTCGGTTAGCTCACGGGCCAACCTCGCTCCTCCGCCGCTGCCTCGGTTAGCTCACGGGCCAACCTCACTCCTCCGCCGCTGCCTCGGTTAGCTCACGGGCCAACCTCACTCCTCCGCCGCTGCCTCAGTTAGGTCACGGGCCAACTTCGCTCCTCCGCTGCTGTTTCGGTTAGCTCACAGGCCAACCTCGCTCCTCGGTTAGCTCACGGGCCAACCTCGCTCCTCCTCCGCTGCCTCGGATAGCTCACGGGCCAAGCTCGCTCCTCGGTTAGCTCACGGGCCAACTTCGCTCCTCGGTTAGCTCACGGGCCAACTTCACTCCTCCGCTGCTGTCTCGGTTAGCTCACAGGCCAACCTCGCTCCTCGGTTAGCTCACGGGCCAACTTCACTCCTCCGCCGCTGCCTCGGTTAGCTCAAGGGCCAACCTCACTCGTCCGCCGCTGCCTCGGTTAGCTCACGGGCCAACCTCACTCCTCCGCCGCTGCCTCAGTTAGGTCACGGGCCAACTTCACTCCTCCGCCGCTGTCTCGGTTAGCTCACAGGCCAACCTCGCTCCTCGGTTAGCTCACGAGCCAACTTTATCAGCTTGGTCTGTTGAAATGTGAGAGACTGGCAGCTATGCACTGCAATTAAGTAAGTTTTTGTTGTGTTTAGTACCTCAGAAGCTTAAGGAGTGGATCACAGGATGCAGGTAGTCAGACAACAAAGGGTTAAGGTGCAAAACAAGGTCTTTAATGATTCCCAGTGAACAGTGATAATACAGGTGTGACAAAAATTCCAAAGTGGCAAAAATCCAAATGTTGCTCTGGCAGATGATGTGGGGAAAAAAAACAAACAAACATCCATCCATCCATCCATCCATTTTCTTCCGATTTATCCGGAGTCGGGTCGCGGGGGCAGCAGCTCAAGCAAAGCCGCCCAGACCTCCCGATCCACACACACTTCCCCCAGCTCCTCTGGGGGAACCCCAAGGCGTTCCCAAGCCAGCCGAGAGATGTAGTCCCTCCAGTGTGTCCTGGGTCTTCCCTGGGGCCTCCTCCCAATGGGACATGCCCGGAACACCTCTCCAGCGAGGCGTCCAGGGGGCATCTGGAAAAGATGCCCAAGCCACCTCAACTGACTGCAGCGGCTCGACTCCGAGCTCCTCCCAAGTGACCGAGCTCCTCACCTCTGGTCATGAGATTTGGCTCATGACTGAAGAAAAAAAAACAAACAAACAAACAAACAAACAAAAAAAAACTAAACAAAAAAAAAATAAAAGACAACTGTCAAAAAGTGATATTGTGGTGGAACTTACCATGTCACAGGCAACAGAAGTGAAAGGACTAAAGCACAAACTCAAAGACTAATGAAAATAAACCCCTTGAACAAAACCAAAGGGTGTGGCCCCCGACAACACAAAAATAACCATCCCTCCCAAACGACCAGACTAGAACAAAAACAAAACGAAACAAACAAAACAAAAAACCCGGGGACTTGGGACAAAAAAGTAGGACTAAAAAAAAAGAAAGAAAAGGCAACCCCGACCCAGGACACACAGGCCCAGAGACCAGGATTAATAAACAGAAAAAAGAGTACAGAGTCAAAAATTGACTATGCCTATCAAAAAACAGTGCAAGTCAAGACTGGGCCTTTTCAGTTGTCGTCTCTGCATCCATCCTGTGCAGAAGTCGATCAAGAGATCATCTTCATCATCACATAGGGATTCCCACTATATATATCTATATGTATAAAAGCAATCTATGTATGTATGTATGCGGCACAGTTTGGGTTCCGGGTGAACTGCCACAGTAATTAAGCAATCAACACCAAACTTGATATGGTGACTGGGGGCACTAAGGGGGAGGTCACTGGGGCCTTTAGGTTGAAAGCGCATGTGCACGAACACACATACACACGCGGTCAGCCTTATATCTATGCACAGCCACAGTAATTAAGCATTCCACACCAAGGGGCACCAAGGGGGAGGTCACTGGTGCTCCTAGGTTGAAAGCACATATGCGCAAATACACATACACACACACGGTCAGCTTTATATATTAGATCACGACCCGCTCACTGTAGCCCTTATTTTCACAGTTCACATGGTACTCAGGTCAGGTAACAAGCATTACATTTTACTTACTATGTAGCAGCAGCTGGTGAGGATGGACTTTAATTGGAATCCGAACGGTAGAGGTGGGTGGATCGATCCAAATATCGATAATATCGATACCACCGCTGGTATTGATATTGAACGATCCTCGTGTAAAAAGATTGATACTCAAGCTTTTTTTCTGTCCCGCACGCACTGACTGCTGCACATGCAGATTAATCAAAGTCTACTGGGCCTGTATTTACTTGGTATCGGATCAATACCAAAATTCCCTGTATCGCCCACCTCTACCGAATGGTCCAGTGCGCACTGCATGTGTGATTTTTTTTTACTTAAAATGTACCTGTGTACAGCATGCAGACTGTTGATATGCATCCCAAGAAGCAGGGGGTGTTAGGTTGTAAAACCCCAAGTGCTAAATGGATGAAATGAAATACAACTGGGGAAACATCTGCCAACAGTCTAAGAACATTATATATCCCACAGCATTGCTGTGATATGACATGCTATCACCTTTTTATCATCATTCACTTGAGTCTCATGAATGTCACAAATTGCTCTATGAAAACTGATGACAACATACACACAATGCATGTTGTGTTGATTGCTTAATTACAGTGTCATTTTACCCCAAACACAACCCGCGCCACATACATACATTGCCTTTTATATACATTATATCCATGAAAAAGACCAATGTCTTTGCTATAATGGCACCAAGGCTGCTGCAGCAACATAGAGCATCAGTTCCCCTGTTTCTCTTTACCGCATTTGTAAGAAAAACATTTATTTATTTTTTTTATTATTATTATTTTAGTTATAGATTGTCTAAACAATACCTTTTTGAAATATTTATGATCAGGTAAATAATGTGGTATTTTTAGTATGAATGTAACATTTTTTTTTAAATATTGACCCCTGTATAATCCATTATTAACCCCCTACCTGGCTGCAGCTACTACTCTGGCGTGGTTATCATAATTTATGTGAAGCTGGATTGTAAGTGATGTTTATGCCTAAATGGACAAAAGGCCCCCCACATGGAGTGAGGTAGAGAAGACTGTGAAGCAGGCAAGATCAGCATCAGCACCTGGGCCCAATGAAATTCTGTATAGGCTCTATAAGAACACCCATGGAGATCTTAGATGCCTCTGGAAGCTGATGAATGTGGCTTGGCAGAAAGGAGTGATACCAAAAGCATGGAGAAAAGCAGCCTGCTGAATGTAGAGGGCAAGATCTTCATTATCAATCAATCAATCAATTTTTTTATATAGCGCCAAATCACAACAAACAGTTGCCCCAAGGCGCCTTATATTGTAAGGCAAGGCCATACAATAATTATGTAAAACCCCAACGGTCAAAACGACCCCCTGTGAGCAAGCACTTGGCTACAGTGGGAAGGAAAAACTCCCTTTTAACAGGAAGAAACCTCCAGCAGAACCAGGCTCAGGGAGTGGCAGTCTTCTGCTGGGACTGGTTGGGGCTGAGGGAGAGAACCAGGAAAAAGACATGCTGTGGAGGGGAGCAGAGATCGATCACTAATGATTAAATGCAGAGTGGTGCATACAGAGCAAAAGAGAAAGAAACAGTGCATCGTGGGAACCCCCCAGCAGTCTACGTCTATAGCAGCATAACTAAGGGATGGTTCAGGGTCACCTGATCCAGCCCTAACTATAAGCTTTAGCAAAAAGGAAAGTTTTAAGCCTAATTTTAAAAGTAGAGAGGGTGTCTGTCTCCCTGATCTGAATTGGGAGCTGGTTCCACATGAGAGGAGCCTGAAAGCTGAAGGCTCTGCCTCCCATTCTACTCTTACAAACCCTAGGAACTACAAGTAAGCCTGCAGTCTGAGAGCGAAGCGCTCTATTGGGGTGATATGGTACTACGAGGTCCCTAAGATAAGATGGGACCTGATTATTCAAAACCTTATAAGTAAGAAGAAGAATTTTAAATTCTATTCTAGAGTTAACAGGAAGCCAATGAAGAGAGGCCAATATGGGTGAGATATGCTCTCTCCTTCTAGTCCCCATTAGTACTCTAGCTGCAGCATTTTGAATTAACTGAAGGCTTTTTAGGGAACTTTTAGGACAACCTGATAATAATGAATTACAATAGTCCAGCCTAGAGGAAATAAATGCATGAATTAGTTTTTCAGCATCACTCTGAGACAAGACCTTTCTAATTTTAGAGATATTGCGTAAATGCAAAAAAGCAGTCCTACATATTTGTTTAATATGCGCTTTGAATGACATATCCTGATCAAAAATGACTCCAAGATTTCTCACAGTATTACTAGAGGTCAGGGTAATGCCATCCAGAGTAAGGATCTGATTAGACACCATGTTTCTAAGATTTGTGGGGCCAAGTACAATAACTTCAGTTTTATCTGAGTTTAAAAGCAAGAAATTAGAGGTCATCCATGTCTTTATGTCTGTAAGACAATCCTGCAGTTTAGCTAATTGGTGTGTGTCCTCTGGCTTCATGGATAGATAAAGCTGGGTATCATCTGCGTAACAATGAAAATTTAAACAATACCGTCTAATAATACTGCCTAAGGGAAGCATGTATAAAGTGAATAAAATTGGTCCTAGCACAGAACCTTGTGGAACTCCATAATTAACTTTAGTCTGTGAAGAAGATTCCCCATTTACATGAACAAATTGTAATCTATTAGACAAATATGATTCAAACCACTGCAGCGCAGTGCCTTAATACCTATGGCATGCTCTAATCTCTGTAATAAATTTTATGGTCAACAGTATCAAAAGCAGCCTGAGGTCTAACAGAACAAGCACAGAGATGAGTCCACTGTCCGAGGCCATAAGAAGATCATTTGTAACCTTCACTAATGCTGTTTCTGTACTATGATGAATTCTAAAACCTGACTGAAACTCTTCAAATAGACCATTCCTCTGCAGATGATCAGTTAGCTGTTTTACAACTACCCTTTCAAGAATTTTGAGAGAAGAGGAAGGTTGGAGATTGGCCTATAATTAGCTAAGATAGCTGGGTCAAGTGATGGCTTTTTAAGTAATGGTTTAGTTACTGCCACCTTAAAAGCCTGTGGTACATAGCCAACTAACAAAGATAGATTGATCATATTTAAGATCGAAGCATTAAATAATGGTAGGGCTTCCTTGAGCAGCCTGGTAGGAATGGGGTCTAATAAACATGTTGATGGTTTGGATGAAGTAACTAATGAAAATAACTCAGACAGAACAATCGGAGAGAAAGAGTCTAACCAAATACCGGCATCACTGAAAGCAGCCAAAGATAACGATACATCTTTGGGATGGTTATGAGTAATTTTTTCTCTAATAGTTAAAATTTTGTTAGCAAAGAAAGTCATGAAGTCATTACTAGTTAAAGTTAATGGAATACTCAGCTCAATAGAGCTCTGACTCTTTGTCAGCCTGGCTACAGTGCTGAAAAGAAACCTGGGGTTGTTCTTATTTTCTTCAATTAGTGATGAGTAGAAAGATGTCCTAGCTTTACGGAGGGCTTTTTTATAGAGCAACAGACTCTTTTTCCAGGCTAAGTGAAGATCTTCTAAATTAGTGAGACGCCATTTCCTCTCCAGCTTACGGGTTATCTGCTTTAAGCTACGAGTTTGTGAGTTATACCACGGAGTCAGGCACTTCTGATTTAAAGCTCTCTTTTTCAGAGGAGCTACAGCATCCAAAGTTGTCTTCAATGAGGATGTAAAACTATTGACGAGATACTCTATCTCACTTACAGAGTTAGGTAGCTACTCTGCACTGTGTTGTTATATGGCATTAGAGAACATAAAGAAGGAATCATATCCTTAAACCTAGTTACAGCGCTTTCTGAAAGACTCTAGTGTAATGAACTTATTCCCCACTGCTGGGTAGTCCATCAGAGTAAATGTAAATGTTATTAAGAAATGATCAGACAGAAGGGAGTTTTCAGGGAATACTGTTAAGTCTTCTATTTCCATACCATAAGTCAGAACAAGATCTAAGATATGATTAAAGTGGTGGGTGGACTCATTTACATTTTGAGCAAAGCCAATAGAGTCTAATAATAGATTAAATGCAGTGTTGAGGCTGTCATTCTCAGCATCTGTGTGGATGTTAAAATCGCCCACTATAATTATCTTATCTGAGCTAAGCACTAAGTCAGACAAAAGGTCTGAAAATTCACAGAGAAACTCACAGTAACGACCAGGTGGACGATAGATAATAACAAATAAAACTGGTTTTTGGGACTTCCAATTTGGATGGACAAGACTAAGAGTCAAGCTTTCAAATGAATTAAAGCTCTGTCTGGGTTTTTGATTAATTAATAAGCTGGAATGGAAGATTGCTGCTAATCCTCCGCCCCGGCCCGTGCTACGAGCATTCTGACAGTTAGTGTGACTCGGGGGTGTTGACTCATTTAAACTAACATATTCATCCTGCTGTAACCAGGTTTCTGTAAGGCAGAATAAATCAATATGTTGATCAATTATTATATCATTTACCAGCAGGGACTTAGAAGAGAGAGACCTAATGTTTAATAGACCACATTTAACTGTTTTAGTCTGTGGTGCAGTTGAAGGTGCTATATTATTTTTTCTTTTTGAATTTTTATGCTTAAATAGATTTTTGCTGGTTGTTGGTGGTCTGGGAGCAGGCACCATCTCTACAGGGATGGGGTAATGAGGGGATGGCAGGGGGAGAGAAGCTGCAGCGAGATGTGTAAGACTACAACTCTGCTTCCTGGTCCCAACCCTGGATAGTCACGGTTTGGAGGATTTAAGAAAATTGGCCAGATTTCTAGAAATGAGAGCTGCTCCATCCAAAGTGGGATGGATGCCATATCTCCTAACAAGACCAGGTTTTCCCCAGAAGCTTTGCCAATTATCTATGAAGCCGACCTCATTTTTTGGACACCACTCAGACAGCCAGCAATTCAAGGAGAACATGCGGCTAAACATGTCACTCCCGGTCCGATTGGGGAGGGGCCCAGAGAAAACTACAGAGTCCGACATTGTTTTTGCAAAGTTACACACCGATTCAATGTTAATTTTAGTGACCTCCGATTGGCGTAACCGGGGTGTCATTACTGCCGACGTGAATTACAATCTTACCAAATTTACGCTTAGCCTTAGCCAGCAGTTTCAAATTTCCTTCAATGTCGCCTGCTCTGGCCCCCAGAAGACAATTGACTATTGTTGCTGGTGTCACTAACTTCACATTTCTCAAAACAGAGTCGCCAATAACCAGAGTTTGATCCTCGGCGGGTGTGTCGCCGAGTGGGGAAAAACGGTTAGAAATGTGAACGGGTTGGCGGTGTACACGGGGCTTCTGTTTAGAACTACGCTTCCTCCTCACAGTCACCCTTCTTTCCCGGCTGCTCAGGATCTGCCAGGGGGAAACTAACGGCGGCTAAGCTACCTTGGTCCGCACCGACTACAGAGGCCTGGCTAGCTGTAGAATTTTCCATGGTGCGGAGCCGAGTCTCCAATTCGCCCAGCCTGGCCTCCAAAGCTACGAATAAGCTACACTTATTACAAGTACCATTACTGCTAAAGGAGGCTGAGGAATAACTAAACATTTCACACCCAGAGCAGAAAAGTGCAGGAGAGACAGGAGAAGCCGCCATGCTAAATCGGCTAAGAGCTAGTAGCTGCGCTAAGCTAGCGGATTCCTAAAAACACGCAAAGTGAATAATGTGTAAATAATTTAGAGGTGATTCAGCAGAAGGAGTGTAAGGCACATGAAGATTACACTGTGAAACAAATCGTAATCTAGATAACTAGATCAATCTAACTGCACAGATTAAACAGCTAACAGATACAGCAAAACACCGCTGTGCTCCGGAACAGGAAGTGATACAATACCGCAGTGAGAGCCAACCACCAGTAGAGGCAAGCAAGAGAGATGAGAGAAGAGAGTGTCCTGGCCCAAAGGCTCTCTACATCCTTGCAAAGAAACCATATCTCAAGCATGCCAGTATCATTTGGCACCAGATACAAACTGCAAAAAAGGAATGGAGAGACTTCCAATCCAGCAGGATATAGCAAATGGCCTCCAGCAAATCAACAACACTGCACTACCAGGGAAACTGAACCTTTGGTGTTACCAGTTTGGGCTGCTACCGAGACTCCTGTGGCCACTGGCTATGTACAAGGTCTCAGTCAGTCATGCCAATTGATAGGAAAGGCTCATGAACTCTCACGTGAGTAAGTGGCTCAGACTTCCCAAATGACTTAATGGCATTGGATTTTACAGCAATGGAGCCCTGTCATTGTCAATTCCTAGTGTCGTTGAAGAGTTCAAGTGTGCCAAGGCAAGGCTGGACATGTCACTCAGTGACTCCCAGGATCCCGTGGTGAGAGGCGCCGCTCTGACCCTAGCAACAAGGAAGAAGTGGACTCCAGCCAAAGCTCTGCTACAGGCCAAATATGCTCTTCTCTATTGTGACATATTGACCCATGTCCAACAAGGCAGAGGAGAGTTTGGCCTTGCATCTGCAAACAAACGTCGGCCATGTTGGTGGAGGAGGTGCGCTGACATGAGGAAGAAGCCAGATGCATCATAGTCATAGCACAAACCAAACAGGGCCACTGTGTGAGGTGGGAGGATGTCAAGAAGAGGAACCTGACTTGGAGCCAACTCTGCGTCATGGAAAATAATGGGCAGAGCTTCACCGTCCAAGTTGTGTATGATGTGTTGGCTTCTCCCGCAAATCTGCAATGATGCCTTAGAAAGGACCCATCTTTCCCCCTATGTGCTACCTCTGTGTCACTCAAGCACATCCTGGTTGGCTGTAGGGCCAGCCTCACTCAAGGCAGATACACGTGGAGACATAACTACGTCCTCAGGTGTCTAGCTGATAAACTTGAGTGCAAGAGGGCATTCATCAGCGCCCAACCCTTCAACAACCAGGATGTGCGATGACACCCACCATTGTTTGTATGGTAGGGGGGCAAGCCAATGGTTAGTTCCTTAAACCTGATCTGGCCCCAATGTATGTAGCCAGGGACTGGCAGATGCAAGTTGACCTAGACTAAAGGTTCATTTTCCCACCGGAGATTTCAACAACCACCCTGCCACCAGACCTTGTCCTCTCGTCTAATTCCTGACAATTTGCCTACATCAAAGAACAGACAGTTCCCTAGGAGGACACCATCAAAGAAGCATATGAGCATAAGAAGCTGTGCAACTCCAACCTAGCAGCTGAGGAAGATGACAGAGGCTGGAAGATAAGAGTGCCCCCGGTGGAGGTGGGGTGTAGGGGCTTTGTAGCTAGTACAACAGCAAAGTTCTTTAGGGAGCTAAATCAGGGGACAGGCCTATAGACAAGCCATTAAAGAGTTGGCCAACACCGGTATAACAAATATTGAGGTCTCACACAGGGACCATTATAATGTAACAAATATTTGCTAGAGCCTCGCAATGGGGGACCATAAAGATGTAGCAAATATTCAGGTTTCACACGGGAGCACCAAAATAAAATGTAATGAATAAGTAGTTAAACTCCCAAATTGAATTAGATTGGCTTAGGACTCATTTAATGGGTCACCAAAATAATTAACCATTTTAGGGTTTAATAATTATTATTTATTTTTTTAATTTACTCGGGGCACCACCTATTTGAAACAGAATATTTCACCATCAACATATTGATAATGCAGAAAGATCACACTTAAACACACATCAGTTATAAGGACACATGTCAATAAAATGGAATGATTATATGCAAAGCATTTTGTTTGATTAATCAATACCAACTTTAGAAGTCTTTATACGAGGACTGTTAGAAAAGTATTGCACTTTTTTATTTTTTTCAAAAACTATATGGATTTGAATCACGTGCGATTACATCAGACAAGATTGAACCCTCGTGGGCATGCAAGAGTTTTTTCACGCCTGTCGGTTACGTCATTCGCCTGTGGGCTGGCTTTGAGTGAAGAGTGGTCCACCCCTCCCATCGGAATCTCTTTGTCTGAGAACTTCCTGAGAGACTGACGCTTTGCTTGATCAAAATTTTTTCAAAAACTGTGAGGCACATTGAAGTGGACACCATTTGAGAAATTCAGCTGGTTTTCTGTGAAAATTTTAACAGCTGATGAGAGATTATGGACTGTTGCTGTCGCTTTAAGGACTTCTCACTGAGCGGGATGTTGCGACGCGCCCTGAGCCGCCGCTGTCTGCCTGTTTCGAGCTGAAAGCTTCCAAATTTAACCCTCTGTTGACCCAGGACGTTGTGACAGAACAGAGAACTTTCAGAAGAGGTCAGGATCAGCAGTTTATCTGGACATTCCACTGTTAAAGGAGATTTTGTAATGAAAGAAAGTGCGGACGGGTCCGCGCGTCGGGACGCAGCCGGCGCCACACGCCGCCACAGGAAAAACACCTCCGTTGGAAGCCTTAAGGACAAGTTGGAACATGTCCAGCTGTTAAACAATTTCTCAGATACTCACTCAACTGAAAGCCATCAAAAGCCGCCTGATTTTTACAAATGGTTATCAACACGGAGGCGTTTTTCCTGTGCCGCTTTTCCTGTCCCGACGCGCGGACCTGTCCGCACGTCTTTCATTAATAAAATCTCCTTTAACAGTGGAATGTCCAGATAAACTGCTGATCCCGACCTCTTCTGAAAGTTCTCTGTTCTCTCACATTGGTCAACAACCTCTCTCTCTCCCTCAGTCACACACATACACACACAGACAGACAGCCATGCACACACAGACAGACATGCGCGCACAGACACAGACACACACCTTAATCAATATTGTTTAACTTTGTGTGGAAAAAAAATGGCTTTAGGTAGTAAAAATAAATAAATAATTGAAAAAAAATCATAGTTTGATCATAAAATTTAAAAAAAGAAAGTTGTGTTGAGTATGACAACTCTTGTTCATGCATACTTAGTAGTTCATAATTTCCTATGACACTGAATGCCAATTCTGAGGTTGTTCAAATCAATGTTTTTGAACATTGGTTTGAATTTCAATTTTGAGGCTGTTTTGTAAATAGTTTTCAAACAAACAATAAATATAGCAACTTCTGATCAATCCATATCAATTTCAGACTTATAATGTACTGATTTAAGTCCCAGCCATTTTGGGTTAAACCACGCCCACTTCTGGTTTAGGCCCCGCCCACTACAAGTACAGATACAGATAATTTAGTTGATTGAACAGATACAGATACAGATACAGATAGTGGTGTACTCGCTCATCCCTAGTCTACCTTTCGGAAATAAGTTTCAAATTTGGAGAATTAATATAGTTTATGATGTGGGAACATCACAATAAATTTTGATGTCTCAGTCACTCCTATCAGACAGAAAGTTGTCCCAGAAGTTTGACTTCGGTGTTGCATTTGTACTTTAATTCATTGCTGTGTTTGGGTCTTTGTGTGTCTGTGATATACAGAAATGACTGCATAAACTATAAGATGCAGATGGCCAATATATAAGTGTTCCGATTATGTTGTTTTCCTTATAAGCGTGGCACAGATGTTAGACCCCTATGGGAAGAAACAGCATATGGAATGAAGAGGAAAATTAATATGCATAAATTCTAAAACACATACACGAACACACCCACAGTGTCCTTCTGCTGTGTCATTCCTGAGGGAAGTGTCTGCTCTTCCTTCTGCAACTCTGCATCTTTTGACAGGTGTATACACACACACACACACACACACACACACACACACACACACACACACACACACACACACACACACACACACACACACACACACATACATAAACATTTTAAAACCTTTACTTATGTTAGAATTTCATTCAAAAATTAATGAAGAGGAAAACAGGATACTCAGCAAACTGCAAACTACTGAAATATGGCTGTTATCCCAAATAAAAAGCATAAATACCTCAGTTATCAGTAGCAAAGCTGCAAGACATTATTTCTGCAATATTGCTTTAAAGCCAAGCTTCATGACAAAAAAGTACAAAGCCGCACCTACCAAAATTTTAGTTTTTTTGTCCCATGGCAATGTTTGTGTTTAGAAATAGTTTTGGAAATATTCACAAGAGTAATAGGGAATCTGGGTGTGAGATTTCGAACCACTCAAGGATTTATAGTTTTATCAAGTTCAAATTCGTAACTTATGTTTACTTAACTATTTGTAGCTGGATGGATGGTTGGTTCAGGGGTGGCCATACATATCTATGTATGTATGTACATACCCACTAACTTTACATAAGGGCCTTCAGTATGCACAGCACATGCCTATACTTTAACATGGGGAAACATTCCCCCTCATTCCATGGGATGAGGCACATGGCAAAAAGAGATTTAATTACCCTCTGCAACAGGCCATGGGGACACTGAATTACATGCCATGGTATCAGATCGATCTGTCCAAGCATGGCGTTTTGCATAGCCAGAGAGCAAGATTTCCTCTTCAAATTTTTAACTTTTAACACTACCAGTCAACAGTCTGAACACACTTTCTCATTATGTTTGTTTCTGTGTCTGACAAAAGTAACTGCACATTTTTTTTCTGTTTCAAAATTATCATAAATCCCTCTGTATTAGTTATTTGTGCTATGAAAGTTAAGGTAAGTGATGGACCTTAACAAATCTCTCTCTGCTTCCCTGTTGATTCACTGTTAGTGAACTAATGCTTCAGGTGCAGTTATTTCCAGCTGGTCTTCTCTCTGTCCAAGGCACTGACAAGACCTTTGACAGAAGCTAGCCCTGCAGCCCAGAGTGTCGGACTAACCTCAGGAAGCTCTGCCTGCTGCACCAGTGACTGGAAGTCATATCTCTTCGGGACCAACCAGTACTGGACATGGACACACATACAACCCCAATTCCAGTGAAGTTGGGAGGTTGTGAAAAATGTAAATAAAAACAGAATACAATGGTTTGCAAATCCTCTTCAACCTATATTCAATTGAATACACCACAAAGACAAGATATGTAATGTTCAAACTGACTAACTTTATTGTTTTTGTGCAAATATTTGCTCATTTTGAAATTGATGCCTGCAACATGTTTCAAAAAAGCTGGAACAGTGGTATGTGTACCACTATGTTACATCAGCTTTCCTTCAACACAACACTCAGTAAGCGTTTGGGAACTGAGGACACTAATTGTTGAAGCTTCGAGGTGGAATTGTTTCCCATTCTTGCTTGATGTACGACTTCAGTTGTTCAACAGTCCGGGGTCTACATTGTCGTACTTTGCGCTTCATAATGCGCCACACATTTTCAATGGGCTGACATTCACACATTCACTCAAACAGACTTACACACTGACACCAGGGTGCTGCCATGCAAGGTCCTCATGACACATTGGGAGCACCTTTGGGATTAAGGACCTTGCCCAAGGGTCCTTAGTGATTCTCCAGTCAGGCTGGGATTTGAACCGAGAATCCTCAGGTCTGAAGCCCAATGCTTAACCACTAGACCATCACCTCCCCAAATAAAGTGATAATAAAGTTCAATGAACAATTATTATATGACACTTGACTAAGTTGCAAGAATTTAAGCATGAATTACTTCCTTGTCTGCAGGGGATTTATTTTGGCCTTTGTTAATGTGAGATACAGCATTACTGAGGACAGCGAATAGAATTAAATAAACCCACTCCAGACAGATTCTGACAAAACCGCAGCTTACGGTGGTTCGAATGGATGCGGATGGGTATATGTACAGTGAAGTTGCTGTCTCAGATTAATAATAATAATAACAATAATAATAAATTTTATTTGTACCACACAGAGAAGTTTCAGAAGAAGTCGGTTTCAGCATTTTATCCGGATATTCCACTGTTAAAGGAGATTTTTTTAATGAAAGACGTGCGGACGGGTCCGCGCGTCGGGACGCAGCCGCCGTGATGCTCCGCCACAGGAAAAACACCTCTGTTGAAAGCCTTAAGGACAAGTTGGAACATGTCCTGCCTGTTAAACAATTTCTCATATACTCACTCCACTGAAAGCCATCAAAAGCCGCCTGGATTTTACAAATGGTTATCAACACAGAGGTGTTTTTCCTGTGCCGCCGCACCGCGTCGCTGCGTCCCAACGCGCGGATCCGTCCGCACGTCTTTCATTAAAAAAATCTCCTTTACCAGTGGAATATCCGGATAAAATGCTGAAACCGACTTCTTCTGAAACTTCTCTGTTCTCTCACGACGTCCTGGATCAATAGAGCCTGAAATGTGAAAGTTTTCAGCTTGAACAGGCTGACGACGGCGGCTGAGAGCGCTGAGCGACGTCTCGCACCGTGGGAAGTCCTTAAAGCGACAGAATCACCTCAAAATCTCTCATCAGCCGTTAAAATTTTCACTGAAAACCAGCTTAATTTTTCGAACCGTGTCCACTTCGATGTGTCTCACAGGTTTAGAAAAAATTTTGATCAAACAACGCGCCAGTCTCTCAGCAACTTCTCAGACAAAGGAATTCCAACGAGGGGCTGGACGACTCCTCCCACAAGGAGTGCTCACAGGCGAATGACGTCACCGACAGGCGTGGAAAAACTCACGCATGCGCACGAGGGTTCAAGCATGTCTGACGTAAAAACATATGAATGAAATCCATATAGTTTTTGAAAAAAATAAAAAGGACCGTTACTTTATTGACAGCCCTCGTATATATATATATATATATATATATATATATATATATATATATATATATATATATTTGTTGAGACTTTCTAAAATCTGTAGTCAATATAAAACCCAAAGACAATGTAGATTAAAACTCCATGCTTGTAATTACACAATCAAAGAAACATTTTTTTCAACAACAAAACCAATAATACAGCCAAAACTACATTGGATTATTTCCTTTTTTATTTCTTTTTTATTACAACTTGGACGAAACAAAAATTTTTCCACCAGGGGTCACTCTTGTTCCATGTCTCTGATGATTTTGGTAATGTTATTTCATCATAAAACATGAATTTGGTCAATCCAAGGTCAAATCAAGACGTCCAGAACCCCAGATCTCCACATCCGCTCCTGTGGGCAGCCACACCCCCTGTCAGTTCAGCGCACACACCAATGTGTCACTGTGTCTGTTTGCAAAGCCACACTCGTGGAGGCACTTAGAGAAATTTCACATCCAGCTCGACAGTGATTGTCTGCTGACTGTTGTCATGCTAATAATGTGAATGGCCACACATTTTCTAAGTGCCAAACGAGCAGTGTTAGATCTTTGTGTGTCTCAGCTGGAATTTGGCCAACACCTGCCACGAGGGGGTTCGATGGGCTCGCACAGGGCACACTCTGTCTTTCAGCCGCTGGTGTGTACAAATAGTTGTAGCAACAGGTGTACAAGGCATTAGAGGCAGCTACGATTTTACACGTTTTGCATACAATTCCTGCTTCATGTGCAATTCGACCAAATTTATACTGTGTGAAGGGGCCCTTAGAGTTGAACACAGGCTTCTCGCTAGACATTCTAACCCTGTAAAACATGAAAGAACAAAATCACATAAACAGGTCTCAGGCCATCATAATAATCATTCATAATGACTCACAGATAGAACACAGACATGTTATCAACAATTATGTCATAAAATAATATTAAGTATATAATGGCAGCATCGCAACCAAGGGTTACTGAAATCCTCAACTGGTATCATGAACCGTTCAAAGAATTTGGAGTAATTTCACTGTTTAAAGGGCAATGGTGCAAGCCAAAGCTGAACACCCATGATCTCTGATACCACAGACATGAAGAACAGTCATTCACTGAAAGCTGGCATAACCACATGAGCAAGGGATTACTTTGGAAGACCTTTTTCAAGCACTATAATAAGCAGATATGCTCACATATCAATCATTCAACATTTATTTACTGTACATAGGCCATTACAGTAGCCAGCGGGTGTCAAAAGTGCTTTACAGTAAAATCAAGGAGGGGGAGGAGAGAGGTTGCTTGGAACCTGTGTGAATGCGTGTCTGTCCAAAGCGAGTGATTTGTTCAGCGAGTATTCAGGGCGACTGCTTGCCAGAGAGCGCGCTGATTGGTTTAGTCAGCAAAATAAGCCAATAAGTTTCGGTGTGGGAGGGCTTTGGTTTACTCTCTCCAACCGTCACCTAGTTAACACTCAAGTCAGCACATGTTGCGAGATGGCAGAGGGTGAATCCTCCAGTAAAAAACAAAAATATAAGACTCATTTTACAGCAGACTATACTAAAGTATATCCCTGTCTAGTTAAGGTGAAGAATGATGACACTGTGGCGAGGTGCACTGTATGCAACAGTGACTTCAGTATTACCCACGGTGGACTCAATGATTATAAAAGACATGTCAAGGTAGGCTAAGTTTAACACACCAGATCACCTGCATTTTATTTCTGTAGTTTAAATGCTGTTATAAAATTAAGCAAAACATATTAAAGACTTCTTTTAAGGATTAATGCATATGTAGTTACTATAGGCCTACAGGGCTCTAAATTAACTTTTTTCATCACCAGCCAAAATGGCTAGTAGATGTTAATCTACTAGCCAAACACACACTTACTAATGGGTCAAAGTGGCTAGCAAATATTCTTTTCTACCAGCCAAACTGAATTTTCACCAGCATTTGGCCGGTTGGCTGGTGTTAATTTAGAGCCCTGCCTATATCTAACTAGCCAGCTATCTAACTATCTATATCCAGCCTGTCTAAGCATTTAAAAAATCCCCAATTTAATATGTTGATCAATGTAGGCTAAGGGTAAATTAATTGTAGAAAATATGTAGAAATGATAGGCCTAATTATCTGCTTTATTCTTTAGGGACAACACCATATTAGGGAGGCTAAGCTCAGGGAAGGCTGCTCCAATATATCTCAGTTCTTTTCTGCAGAAAAGCAAAGTCTCACTGAGAAGGTCACTGCAGCTGAGGTGTATTTCACATCATTTGTTGTCGAACACAATGTGCCATTCAATGTCTGTAGGCACACTGGCAAGTTGTTCAGGAAGATGTTTCCAGATTCAGAAATAGCTAAACATTATGCCTGCTCCTCCACCAAAGCAACAGCCATAATGAATTTGGCCCTGGAACCTGAATGCTCAGAGGATATGTACAAACTAATTTGCACAGAAAAAAAGCCATACAGTATTTTGGTTGACGAAAGCAATGACATCATGTGTGAGAAAGAATGTGCTATTTTAGCCAGGTACTACAGTGAAGCACAGGATAAGGTGGCCGTTGGATTTATTGATATGCCAGTATGCAATGATGCCAAAGCTGAAAATATATTCAACTGCATCGCATCATCCATGGAAGAGAAGGGCACTGGATGGTCCAACTGCATAGGATTCAGCAGTGACAATTGCAATGTCATGATTGGCAAAAACAACTCTGTCTTGTCAAGAGTGAAAGCACAGGCCCCTCACATATACAGTGCTGGCTGTCCTAGTCACTTGGTTAACATATGTGCCAAAACTGCTGCAAAAGAGCTCTCAATGTCACCCAAAGAATTGATAATTGACATTTACTACTACTTTGAGAAAAGTTCAAAAAGAAGAGAGGAACTGAAAGAGTTTCAGGAGTTCTGTAATGTAGCCCAGCAGAGAGTACAGAAGCACTGCCCTACACGATGGCTTTCTTTGGGGAAAAGGTTGGACCATCTGCTAAACCAGTGGCCTGCTTTTAGTTCTTACTTTGAATCACACAGTGAAAATCAGACGTCCTGTGATATTGAGAAGAGGCTGACAGACCCCATGATGAAAATCTACACTTGCTTTCTCCACAATGCCACACAGTCTTTTGATAAATTTAATTTGATTTTTCAAAACAAGGCACCCGTTCTCTTCAAATTAAATGACAGCATTGAAGAGCTCCTGCATGACATCGGAAGCAGATTCATAGTGCCAAAGGTGTTGAGAGAGCAGAATGTGCTGGAGATAGATGTGAGCAACCCTGAAGTCCACTGTGCAGATGAAAACCTTTTTGTTGGGTTCTTGACAAGGAGACACTTAGTAATCGAGGAAGAAATCCCTTCTGACAAGACAAAGCAATTCTTCAAAGATGCAAGATCATTCTATGTCAGGAGCTTCCAAAAAGTAAAGGAAAAGTTCCCAGTGAGAGACCAAATCTTGACAAATATGTCAGTTGTTAATCCAGAGGGCCAAGATGATGTGACACCAGATCAGATTTTGACTTTGGCAGAGAGATTCCCCAATGTTGTGAAAGCAGATGCGAAGGAACAGCTACACTTAGAGGTGCTGGATTATTCCTCCACCAATTTGGAGAAAGTCATTCCAAATTACAGGAATTTGTCAATTGATGAGTTCTGGGGGAAACTATCAAAATCAAATCAGTTAGCACAGGGTAGGTCAGATTCAAAGAGCTCTGCCAACTAATGAAGCTGTTGTTGGTTCTGCCCAATTCCAATTGTGATGTGGAGAGAGCATTCAGTTTGGTGCGTCATATCAAAACAGAATTCAGGTGTCAGATGTCTCACCAAACTTTTGTGAACCTGATGTCCTGTAAGATTAACAAATTCAATGATGTTGAGTGCTATGACCTTGAAGTGTCAGGGAAATTGCTCAAGTCTGCAAAGCAAGCAGCATGTACATACAATGAGAACCTGAAAAAGTCCCAGGAAAAATACAAAGCATGACAGGTGTTCTCTGCAGCCTGGAAGATAGAAAGGACATGGACATACAATTGAAATGTATACAGACCAATACTGTACTGTTTTGCTTTTAAGAAATTACTGGTAGTTAATAAAAAGTTGTTGAAAAGTTGTTGGCCTTAAGTGTGTATGTATGGGGCATGGTGGGGGTTGGTTGTGGGGTTGGGTGGCCTGGGGGGGGGGGGTCGATAAGCATCTCCCTGAAATGAGGTTTTGGAACTTGGGATGTCTGGGACTTACCCATACAGAGAAACTCATTTGAACTCTTACTTGCACCTACAGTCAATCTGGAGTCACCAATTCACCGAACCTGCATGTGTGTGGAAGTAGGAGGAAGCCGGAGCACCCATGTCAACATGGGAAGAACATGCCGACTCTACACAGAAAGGACCAGGTAGAAGTGAACCCGGGACCTTCTCACTGTAAAGCAGCAGTGCTAGCCACGAACTGACCGGTGATTCTTAAGTTTACTTTTCCTTTTATTTCATTGCGGACAGTATGAACCCAAGATAGTTTATGGTTTGTTAGGTCAACTTGATTTGTTCATATTTATCTATTCCTGCATTCCATGCCTGCAACACATTCCAAAAGGGGGGAAAAAAAATAGGATGGAGAATATTTACCACACTATAATGCTGCCATTCCTTCTCACATCATTCAAACATTTTGGCATTGAGGCTACTAATCAATTAAACAAATCAGGTGTTATTTGATCTCATTCTTCCCACAAACACATCTTAAGGTGTGCAGCAGGGTTCGTTGGTGGTGCATTTATGTTTCAAAATACTCCACATATTACAGGTTATAGGTCATAAGTGCAAGCAGTCCAGTCCAGTATGTACATAACAATGCCTTTGAAATGTGTGCAGAATTTGGTTTGCAATTCCTTTTTTTAAATGTCTAGACTTTCCTGGAAAATATACCACCTTGAAGGCAGCATATGTTCCACTAAATTCTCAGTGCACTTTTCTCCACTGATACGCCCATCACAGAATTTAAATTACTTTTTAAAATTACACTCACTGAACCCCATATTAAGACACACGTTTGCTTTGAGACTTCTTTGGGTGGTCTGGATGGTCCTTTTTTATCTTTGGTCCAGTGCCCAGGGACGTCAACACTGCTTATGGACAATGTTAACATAGGTCTTCGTTTTGCACAGTAAAGTTTTAATGTCTTTTTGTATTGTCTTGCTTGGCAAAGGTTTCCCAAAGTAATCCCTTGCCCCATGTGATTATTTCAGTGACTGCCGAATGACTGTTCGGAGATCATAGGTGGATTTTTTTTTTCTTTTGACCTTATATAGGTCAGAATTAATCTTTTGTGTTGATACAATGAATTATTTTACAACCCCAATTCCAATGAAGTTGGGACGTTGTGTAAAATGTAAATAAAAACAGAATACAATGATTTGCAAATCCGCTTTAACCTATGCAATACACCACAAAGACAAGATATTTAATGTTCAAACTGATAAACTTTATTGTTTTTCTGCAAATATTTGCTCATTTTGAAATGAATGCCTGCAACACGTTTCAAAAACTGGGACAGTGGTATGTTTACCACTGTGTTACATCACCTTTCCTTCTCACAAGACTCAATAAGCATTTGGGAACTGAGGACACAAATTGTTGAAGCCTTGTAGGTGGAATTCTTTCCCATTCTTGCTTGATGTACAACTTCAGTTGTTCAACAGTTCGGGGTCTCCGTTGTCGTATTTTGTGCTTCATAATGCGACACACATTTTCAATGGGCGACAGTTTTGGACTGCAGGCAGGCCATTCTAGTACCTGGACTTTTACTGTGAAGCCATGCTGTTGTAACACATGCAGAATGTGGCTTGGCATTGTCTTGCTGAAATAAGCAGGGACGTCCCTGAAAAAGACGTTGCTTGGATGGCAGCATGTGTTGTTCCAAAACCTGGATGTACATTTCAGCATTGATGGTGCCATCACAGATGTGTAAGTTGCCAATGCCATGGGCACTAACACCCCCATACCATCACAGATGCTGGCTTTTGAACTTTGCGCTGGTAACAATCTGGATGGTGTTTTCCCTCTTTTGTCCGGAGGACACGATGTCCATGATTTCCAAAAACAATTTGAAATGTGGACTCATCAGACCACAGCACACGTTTCCACTTTGTGTCTGTCCATTTCAAATGAGCTCAGGCCCAGAGAAGGCGGCGACATTTCTGGATGTTGTTGATGTATGGTTTTCGCTTTGCATGGTAGAGTTTTAACTTGCACTTGTAGATGAAGCGAAAAACTGTGTTAACTGACAATGGTTTTCTGAAGTGTTCCTCAGTCCATGTAGTAAGATCCTTTACACAATGATGTCGGTTTTTAATGCAGTGCCACCTGAGGGATCAAAGGTCACAGGCATTCAATGTTGGTTTTTGGCCTTGCCACTTACATGTAGAAACATCTCCAGATTCTCTGAATCTTCTGATTATATTATGGACTGTAGATGATGGAATCCCTAAATTCCTTGCAATTGAATGTTGAGAAACATTGTTCTTAAACTGTTGGACTATTTTTTTTCATGCAGATGTTCACAAAGTGGTGATCCTCACACCATCTTTGCTTCTGAATGGCTGAGCCTTTTGGGGATGCTCCTTTTATACCCAATCATGACAACACAATTACTGTCCTCAGTTCCCAAATGCATATTGAGTGCTGTTAGAAGGAAAGATGATGTAACACAGTGGTAAACATACCACTGTCCCAGTGCAGGCATCTATTTCAAAATGAGCACATATTTGCACAAAATCAATAAAGTTTATCAGTTTGAACATTAACTATCTTGTCTTTGTGGCGTATTCACTTGAATATAGGTTGAAAAGGATTTGCAAATCATTGTATTCTGTTTTTATTTAGATTTCACACAAGTCCCAACTTCACTGGAATTGAGCTTGTACCAAAAATAAAATGAAAACCACACTCCTGCCACAAGCAACTGCTGAATTTGAAACAACAAAAAAGTCGAGTAATTTCCGATGGTACATGAATGCAGCATCATCAGCAGTGGCAGCAGCAGCCATCGCCTTCCTGTGTGCCCTTACTATTTTTTATTAAATATAACAATATGAGTGTAGGAATGACAATCCAGCCCTTCTGCACATGTGGCAACAGGTAGATGATTCATAAGATTATATAAGAGCTGTTCTGGAAGGCAGAATTCATATTGTGGATCAGCTGCAGCTGGTGTAAATAACTGCACATGGGGAGTCAATGCGCGGCCTTTACACGGACTGATCAATTTACGGCTCTGATATATACAGTCACCTTTACACTTATACACTTCGCCTCGTTGAATGGTATGTTCCAGCTTTCATCTCATGAAATATTCGTACCATTGAAAGAATGTAAAAACATTCATTATTTGTTTTATATAACGGCTAAAATAGATCGTCATTTGATATTTTATTAATTTATAAACAACAGAAAAGGGACTTACATTCTGGTGTTCCACTGTGATGTGTAGTCCAGTGATGCTGTGCACTGACTTCGGACTTTGTGTAAAAAGACTTTGTGTAGTTCCTCAGTTCAGCCAAAAATCACATCAGCATTTCATGCATCTTCATGCATCCAGACGGCTTACAGGGGAGTGGATTTTGTGTGTGTGTGTGTGTCTAGCAGCGTCAGTTAACGCAATGAAATCATCATGTCGCTGTCCCGTGCATGCGCACGCGCCCATGCAACCAGCTCAGTTCAACTGTACCTCTTCAGTGCAGCAAAAAAAAAAAAAGAAAAAAGTCAGGTCAGAAATGAGTCCAGGTTTTCTTTCTCTTCCTGCTAACAGGCAGCACAGTGGATTTGTTTTCTGTGTGTGTGTGTGTCTGTATCTTACAAGAATGAGCAGTGTCAGTTATCTCAAATTATGTCTATGTCTAAATGGAACCAAGCCTCACTCTGAATGCAATGCAACACAAATGGGATGAATTAATCCATGTCATGTGACATACAAAGCACCAATCAAATGACAAGAATCCACTCAGTTTAATTTTTTTAATTAATTTTTAAATTAATATATATGGCTTAGTAACATAATACAGTGATACAGCAGCCGTGGAGTGTGCAGCGTGTCGTCAGTCTGAACCACACAGTGAGGATTCTGATGATGAAGGAGATGATCCCTCTTTTGTTCTGGACAAGGAACCAGAGCAGTTGGATCCACCGACGTGAGCACAGATCTCCACAGTGGGTCAGATCGTGCGCTTCAGCACTCCAGGACCCAGTGCTGAGTCCTGGAATGCAGATCAGGAAGCAGAGACACACTGCTCCAGCAGTGGCCCCAGGCGCATTTCGTTTAAAGTGTGGAGATCAGCGTAGTTTCATTTTCATTTTGTTCGTCTTTCGTTCCATTTGCGCTCTTGATTCACAGGCTATTCGGTGATGGGAAAAGCTCATTCATCCACCTTTTATCGATGATTTGTGACTTTTTTACTTTTTCCCTTCATTCAGGAATCGTCGTATGCCGTGTGACTGGGCCGTCAGGAGCTGTTGACTAGTTCTATTCAGCAACAATCTGTCTGTTCTATGCATGCCCCTCATTGTGAGGTTTGGTACAGCAACCACACAGCACAGGAAGAGTCTGCAGTCGAGAATCACATCTGCCGAGAAGATCACCACTGGGTGTGTGTGTGTGTGTGTGTATATATATATATATATATATATATATATATATATATATATATATATATACACACACCAGTCCAGTATATGAACAAATTCACACAGGAATTGACATTATATTACTCATCACCGTTGCCTTCCAGTTGTTTGTTTGCATTTTATTAGCAGGCTTAAAGAGAACACACAGAAGTTTTGCATGGTGTCTGAGTTTCATACAATAGATGTGGCAGATGTAGAATTCTGCTTGCGAAAACACCCCCTGAGGCCTCATTTCGAATCGAAACCTAATTGAACACAAAACTTTTTGCTTTTGATTAATGCTAAGCCACATTTCTAAAATTGTTACCATGTCAGTTTTTTGTTTGTCAGTCAGTTTTCCTTCTATTTTTAGTCATCTACAGGATATCAGCAATATATATATATATATATATATATATATATATATATATATATATATATATATATATATATATATATATATATATATATATATATATATATTTCTGTCATTGTACACACTATGCAACCCTATTTACCTGATAGAATGTTTAGAGAGCATTGCCCCATTGAAACACATTTCTGCATCCAATCATAACCTTTGATTTTCAGATATGGGGTCAAGCCTTATACAATGACATATGTATTCTATAACTTCTGCAGCATTCATTGGAAACTGGTAATTTCAAATTTCAATCAATGAAAAATCAAAGAAAACCCAAGTTGGAAGTTGGAATTCACACTCTGAAATCTTTTATCCAACTTCTGAGGTATGGCAAGTGCAGCATCCACTGTTAGGCTAGTCCTATTCATTAAAGTGAAAATCAATTTTGTTTCTACTTTGGTTGTGGGAATCCTTGCCATATAGCTCAATGAGGTAAAAATCCAGAGCAGTATCTCTGAGTTTTGGCTGCTTAACCAACATTTTCCAAAAAAAAAAAACAAAAAAAAAAACAAAACCTTATTGTGACTGTCATGGTTGAAGTTGACCCTACAAATGGCAATGGGTATATTAAATAATAATAAAAGTCTATGAAGTACAAGCCATATTAGTTCAGTAATATAGTCTATGTGAGAAGTAGGATGACACTAAAAAAGAAAAAAAATGCAGGGAAGCATATCATCAAGAATGAGACTGTAATGTAATGTGAAGTTGCGTCAGGAAGGGCATTGTTGTAAAACTTGTGCCAAATCAACATGCAGACCCACCTTGGATCTGCTGTGGCAAACCCAAGTGAAAGCAAAGGAGCAATAAAAGGGACTTGCTTTTACGTATCATCAAAGCTGTCATTCCATTGATGTGCTTTGTGCAGTGCACAAGCCAATTCAACTGAAGTCAAGTCAACCTTATTTGTCAATTCTGCAATGCATACACAGACATATTGAGAATTGAAATAGACAGACAATACGAAGTAAAAAAACAAACATGCAAACAAGGAAAACGCAACACACAGTAGTACATAAACTGAAAGTATAAATACAGTAGACAGCAGTGGTCAGTGAGGTGGTGGTAGCGGTATGTCAAATTGAGCAGTGATTCAACTTTGATGAGCTTATTCAAACTAATTTAGAGTGCATGTAGTGCATAAGCAGTCCTTGAAGATATGTTCAGTGTTTGTGAGGTGGGTGTCAGGAGTATGAAGTCAGTGGTTGGGGACAGGGGAGGTGTCAGGATCCAGAGTTTATATGTGAGGGGCAGCAGCGGAAATGGGAGAAGACCAGGGATGGGGTTGAGTGCTCTGACAGCCTGATGAGTGAAACTGTCCTTCATTCGGCTGGTCCTGGCCAAGAGACTCCGCAGTCTCCTCCCTGATGGTAGCAGGCTGAAGAGGCAGTTTAATGGCTGGAAGGAAGTGGAGGAAGTGGTTGGTGAGCTGTCTTGTCCAGTGTTGTAGTGTTGGAGGTCCAGGAGAGATCCTCTGTGATGTGCATACCCAGGAACTTGGTGCTGTTCTCCATCTCCACAGCAGCACTGTTGATTGTCAGAGGGGAGTGTTGGGTGCGTGCTCTTGTGAAGTCCACAACAATCTCTTTTGTCTTCTCCACATTCAGGAAGAGATTGTTGTAATCACACCATGAGGTCAGTTGGTTCACCTTGTTCCTGTAGTTGGTCTCATTGTTGCTGATGAGACCCACCATGGTTGTGTCATCTGGGAACTTGATGAGGAGGATGGTGTTGTGCAATGTGGGGCAGTCATTGGTCAGCAGACAGACAGACATATAGACAGACAGACAGACAGATGCAAAGCCTTCACAATACCTGCTAAAAATGAGAATGTATTAATATAGTAACTCCATTCTATGTTTAAGATTTTTGTGGTTTGATTTCATTTAGAGGTCTACTGCAGGTGCTCGATTGATAGCAGGTATCTCCTTTGTTGCAATTTGTTGAAAACAGGATTTCTCAAAATAATTGCCAAAGGTGTGGAGAACACTGGCTTGAATGCTAACAAATTGTATTATGAGTAAGGTCCCTAAAAATTAAACCTATCCTTTCACTATGAAAATTTAATCAACTTTTCCATGACCGAAGGACCATCTTACCATAAAATTTAATCAAAAGTTTCCTTCTACTTTTTGAGTTATTGTGTATAGGGAGAGCATAATTCTCTGAGGACATTTGTGAAATGCTGGTTATCAACTGCCTGCCATTACTAAACTCCATAATCTTAAAAATGTCTCATTTTTTTTTGTAAAGTTCATTTTGTCTATTTCACCCATTATTTTTGAAGACCATGCATTTCCCACATTAACTGGATTAGTTAGTGCTGCTTACAGGATGTCTTAAAGGGAATATTGATTTCACCTGATGAGTTATGTCTTTAACATTTGCAAAATGCTAGAGCTCCAGAATTGCCTCACTTCCACCAGAGGTACAGCACCTTCATATTACAAATTTCTGGGGAAAGCTTTCAAGTGTGATCTCACATATAAGTGACAACATTCAAGCTGGTTATATTTATTCTGAAGACAAATCTGAGTGCAACGTGCAGACTTTTTATCATTTTATACAGTAGTGATGGATTTAACAAATAAGGTGAGTTGTTTGCATATCCATCCATCCACCCATCCATCCATCCATCCATTTTCAAAACCTGCTAAGTCCTCTGAAGGGTCATGGGGACATGGAGCCTCCAGCACGTCCAGAAAGTATTCACAGCACTTCACTTTTCCATTTTGTTGTGTTACAGCCTTATTCCAAAATTGAGTATATTAACTTTTCCCCTCAAAGTTCTACTCATCTCACCCCATAATGAGAAGATGAAAAAAGTTTATTTATTTATTTTTTGCAAATTTATTAAAACAAAAACCCCAAGAAATCACAACATAACTATTGACACCCTTTGCTCAATACTTTCTTGATGCAGTTTTGGCAGCAATTACAGCCTCAAGTCTTCTTGAATATGATGCCACAAGCTTGGCAAATCTATCTTCTGGCATTTTTGCCTATTCCTCTTTGCAGCACCCCTCAAGCTGCATCAGGTTGGATGGGGAGTGTCGGTGCACAACCATTTTCAGATCTCTCCAGAGATGTTCAATCTGATTCAAGTCTGGGCTCTGGTTTGGCCACTCAAGGACATTCAGAGAGTTGTCCTGAAGTCACTCCTTTGATATCTTGGCTGTGTGCATTGTGTCATTGTCCTACTGAAAGATGAACCGTTGACCCAGTCTGAGGTCAAGAGCGCTCTGATGCAGGCTTTCATCCAGGATGTCTCTGTATATTGCTGCATTTGTCTTTCCCTCAATCCTGACTAATCTCTCAGTTCCTGCCACTGAAAAACATCCCCACAGCATGATGCTGCCACCACCATGCTTCACTGTAGGGGTGGTGCCTGGTTTCCTCCAAACATGAAAGCTGGCATACACGCCAAAGACTCCAGTTTTTTATGAGGTATGCACAAGCAATCCTGTACTAGGATTACAATGGTATTTTTTCATTATTGTCATGCAGTTACGCCACTACATGAGATCTGACTTTGGACCTCTACTATTTGTATGTCTACTATGTCTACTATCAGTACATTTATCTACTATTTGTATGTCTACTATGTCTACTATCAGTATATTTATCTCTACCTCAGCTCCATTTACTCACTCAGAAGATGGTGAACAGGAACAAGACAAGAGCAGATGATTGTTGTGCAATGTGTTGTTGGTACCTCACAATTGCTGACAGCCCACTGGCTGCTGAACCGAGTACTACCAAAATTCACAGATGTGCAGCCAGCCCTATATTGTAAAATACTCTTGACCAAACATTCCTCGAAAAATGTATGTAAATAAATATAGATTTTAATTTGAGCCTGGATTTTCTAATTTAGTCAATCCTCTAATAAAATTAACACCCTAATTTAAAGTTCAATTTGCTGTTTCATCTCTAACTCTCTCTCCCTCTCATTTGGCTGGAAGACTACACGGGTAGCAACAACAAATCTCCTTGTTTCCATAGTAACAGGGAGCGGGTGAACTTTTGTCAGGTGCCAAGAGCTCACTGCAAAGGAATAGTGTCGGTTGTGTGCACACACTGTGAGCTTTCGGACGGATAGAAAGAAAACAGTGTCTTTTGGGTTTTTTTAGGAAGACTGCAAAGGCCCCTTCAGTCTGTCTTTCTCACTCCTCTCTTTCCATGGCATTATCCCATAGCATGCTCATCCTTATCTCTCTCATCTCTCATTCTTGCCTTCTGTCCCTTCTTTCTTTCTCGTGTAAATACAAGCAACTAAACTGTCAAAACTTACTTTTCTTCTCTTCCTCCACCTACTCTGCTCTCTCACCCTGATCTGTGATGTGCAGATTCTCAAAGTACAGACTGTATTGATCTTTCTTGTCCTCCCCCTCTCACTCCCTCTCTCTCTGTTTTTGTTCCCTCTGTCCATTATCCTGCTGTCATTCAAATCTCCTCTCTTCCTCCCTCTCTCCTTCTCTAATGACCTCTGCTGATTGAGAGGCCGTGCTGAGTTATGGCATATCTCTATTTCTATATGACGGTAATGATAATTAGGAAAACCTATTAGTCCCTGGTGAAAGTTAAGCAGCCTGTTCTCCAGCTGAAGAGGATTTTTTATTTATTTCAAAAACATTTTGAGGAGCAGACACTGCATGCTGAGTGGTCTGAAAAAATCGGGATGAAACGTGCGTGTTTCTTGAATGAGGCAAATGACTTGATGTTGGTGTGCGGCTCTGTCTGCCGGCACAGAGGGCTTCTCTTCCACTTCTGCTTAATCAGTATGCAACTCCTCTACACATCACTGTCCTTGTGTTATAAATACATAGACACACACACATGTATGGCCATACACAAAGGCAAATAAACACACACTTCATCAAAACTGGGTTCCTGGCTTCAACAGCGTTGTTGTGGTAAAAATACGCGACATAAAACAAGAAGGAGAACATGCCCAACTTGGACACAAGCCCAAACACATGGGCAGTAGTGGACTCGTATTCACATAACCGTTGTTCTCCTCTTTCTCTCCCACATGCATGTGAGCACACGCTTTAGAATGATAAAGGAAGCCATGGAACTTCAGCAGTGCCACGTAGGGATTGGTGCTCTGTTTGATGTAGAACAGTGTTCCAAGTGTTGGATGATCATTGCACAGGAACATGTAGATTGTATGGTCAGTAATAGGGTTACATGTAGTCAGGATAGTGAAGTGTCATTTGACTTGAACAGGTTAATTCATTTTCTATTCCCATTCATTCTCATCCATTGCCCCTTTATATCTGGTTCTTGGATGAGTATAATTGTGATCTTTGCAAAAGCTGTAAAACTGGCAACCTCATTAAGATATAAATAATGCAAATATATCAGAGACAAAAGTAAATAATTTCTTGAAAGTAATTAAATGGAATTTGTAATTTGTTTCAACAGTCATGATAGAGGATGTCATGACTGTCGTTTTCATGATGACAAGTTGGATAAATTAGAGCACAGTATTTTGGCCCATATTTCCAAGCCCCCCCCCCCCCCAACAAAATCCTTATTATTATTATTTATTATTTTTTTATATATATATATATATATATATATATATATATATATATATATATATATATATTTATTTATTTTTTTTTTCTTTTGGATTTAGACACGAACCAATGATTTAAGGTGAGGATGGAATGTCTTTGATACTAGGTGTCTCCAAAGGATACTTTGGAACCACTGGAATGACTTTGTATCAGACAAGTGGTTACTAAGAGGATGAGCAGTGTCACATGTAGCAGTATTGCCAGTCCCGGGGCCAGAAAAAAAATATTAAGGGGGCGATGAGTTTATCACAGGGGGCGGGGTCGGTCCCCCCCCCCCCCCCCCAGAAAAAAGTGCGCACCGGAGGAGACGTGCCTCTGAGCGTACGTAATGAATTGGGTGCGCTCCTGGAAAGCTCGTGTATTTAGGCTACACCATTGTAAGAGACTGACTGACTAAGAGTAAAGAGTGATGACAGTATTTTTTTAATTATTATTTGAACGTATAGACCCTCGGTCAAGTGATCTCCTGCATACCACACAGAGCCGGTGTTCTGTCGAGATGAGGTGCGCCAACTTTCGACACTCTGAGCTGTGATGTACCTTCGTGCTGTCCAATAGGAACGACGCGTTGGGCCAAAACACGGAAGACTCGTGGCAGAAACCACTGATCTGTACAAAATGGATTGGACCAATCCGATTGGTGCAGAAACCACTGATCTGTACAAAATGGATTGGACCAATCCGATTGGTGCAGAAACCACTGATCTGTACAAAACATTAACGTGTGACAGGACTACTCATTTAGAGAGCAGTTTTCTGAAGAAAAATCATTGGAAATGTTTTTTTGTTGTTGTTTGTTACCTCAAAATTTCTGATTACTGTTAAAAAAAGTTTAGAACACTTGTAATTGTCAAGGCGGGCGGTTGCCCAACACCAGGAGCGGTTGGACCCATGAAGCAGACTCCCAGACTTGGTTTAGGTGTGTCAGTAATCAAAGTCTTTATTCCAGGCTCAGGTTCAGCACACAGGTGAGCAGTCAGCGAAGCAGAAGCACAATATGGGTTTGGCAAGAATGCAGTCATATTCAGGCAGGGTTCACAGGCATGAGCAAACAGAGTTATCAAGGGTGAGGCAAAAAGGCACGGTCGAGGAAAACAAAGCAAAACATGGTGCACAGCAAGGCAAGAAATCAGGACGAAATACAAAGGCTGGGATGTGTGCATAGAGCAACAACAAACTGGCAGTGAGCTGTGAGACTGTGATGGTTTAAATAACTGGTGATGTAATTAGTGGAATAAGACACAGGTGTCAGGGAAGATTCTGGAAAGGGGTGTGCCCAGGGAAGACAAAGGTAAGTGCAAGAGAGTGAAGGCAGGAAAACAAAGTGGAGTGATGAAAGTAACAAAGACACGTGAGCAAGTGCAAGAGCGGGAGTGAGTGAAAATACAAAGCAGACAAAGTGTGAGACAAAAACACAATGGCTGGTGCAGTGATATGGAGTGGGAACATATTTGGGCTGGCATGAAAGAAACATAGAACAATGAACAGAGCTAAAACAGAATTATATAAACCATACCTGACAGAACTAAGATGGCAGTAAACAAAGAAATCAATTATCTTAACTATAACCGGAGTGAGATGGATCAAAATATAAAAGTGAATGCAATAAACAATGGTGAGATGACAGTATAAACTAAGACTGAATAATGAACAGAATGACAGCCAGTGACTAAGATATAAATAAAAGGACTTAACAGATAAATAATAAATGGAACATAATCAGAGATAAATAATGACCAATACCTGTGACTGTAATTCACGTCGGCAGTAATGACACCCGGTTACGCCAATCGGAGGTCACTAAAATTAACATTAAATCGGTGTGTAACTTTGCAAAAACAATGTCGGACTCTGTAGTTTTCTCTGGGCCCCTCCCCAATCAGACCGGGAGTGACATGTTTAGCCGCATGTTCTCCTTGAATTGCTGGCTGTCTGAGTGGTGTCCAAAAAATGAGGTGGGCTTCATAGATAATTGGCAAAGCTTCTGGGGAAAACCTGGTCTTGTTAGGAGAGACGGCATCCATCCCACTTTGGATGGAGCAGCTCTCATTTCTAGAAATCTGGCTAATTTTCTTAAATCCTCCAAACCGTGACTATCCAGGGTTGGGACCAGGAAGCAGAGTTGTAGTCTTACACACCTCTCTGCAGCTTCTCTCCCCCTGCCATCCCCTCATTACCCCATCCCCGTAGAGACGGTGCCTGCTCCCAGACTACCAATAACCAGCAAAAATCTATTTAAGCATAAAAATTCAAAAAGAAAAAATAATATAGCACCTTCAACTGCACCACAGACTAAAACAGTTAAATGTGGTCTATTAAACATTACGTCTCTCTCTTCTAAGTCCCTGTTGGTAAATGATATAATAATTGATCAACATATTGATTTATTCTGCCTAACAGAAACCTGGTTACAGCAGGATGAATATGTTAGTTTAAATGAGTCAACACCCCCGAGTCACACTAACTGTCAGAATGCTCGTAGCACGGGCCGGGGCGGTGGATTAGCAGCAATCTTCCATTCCAGCTTATTAATTAATCAAAAACCCAGACAGAGCTTTAATTCATTTGAAAGCTTGTCTCTTAGTCTTGTCCATCCAAATTGGAAGTCCCAAAAACCAGTTTTATTTGTTATTATCTATCGTCCACCTGGTCGTTACTGTGAGTTTCTCTGTGAATTTTCAGACCTTTTGTCTGACTTAGTGCTTAGCTCAGATAAGATAATTATAGTGGGCGATTTTAACATCCACACAGATGCTGAGAATGACAGCCTCAACACTGCATTTAATCTATTATTAGACTCTATTGGCTTTGCTCAAAAAGTAAATGAGTCCACCCACCACTTTAATCATATCTTAGATCTTGTTCTGACTTATGGTATGGAAATAGAAGACTTAACAGTATTCCCTGAAAACTCCCTTCTGTCTGATCATTTTTTAATAACATTTACATTTACTCTGATGGACTATCCAGCAGTAGGGAATAAGTTTCATTACACTAGAAGTCTTTCAGAAAGCGCTGTAACTAGGTTTAAGGATATGATTCCTTCTTTATGTTCTCTAATGCCATATAACAACACAGTGCAGAGTAGCTACCTAAACTCTGTAAGGGAGATAGAGTATCTCGTCAATAGTTTTACATCCTCATTGAAGACAGCTTTGGATGCTGTAGCTCCTCTGAAAAAGAGAGCTTTAAATCAGAAGTGTCTGACTCCATGGTATAACTCTCAAACTCGTAGCTTAAAGCAGATAACCCGTAAGTTGGAGAGGAAATGGCGTCTCACTAATTTAGAAGATCTTCACTTAGCCTGGAAAAAGAGTCTGTTGCTCTATAAAAAAGCCCTCCGTAAAGCTAGGACATCTTTCTACTCATCACTAATTGAAGAAAATAAGAACAACCCCAGGTTTCTTTTCAGCACTGTAGCCAGGCTGACAAAGAGTCAGAGCTCTATTGAGCTGAGTATTCCATTAACTTTAACTAGTAATGAGTTCATGACTTTCTTTGCTAACAAAATTTTAACTATTAGAGAAAAAATTACTCATAACCATCCCAAAGACGTATCGTTATCTTTGGCTGCTTTCAGTGATGCCGGTATTTGGTTAGACTCTTTCTCTCCGATTGTTCTGTCTGAGTTATTTTCATTAGTTACTTCATCCAAACCATCAACATGTTTATTAGACCCCATTCCTACCAGGCTGCTCAAGGAAGCCCTACCATTATTTAATGCTTCGATCTTAAATATGATCAATCTATCTTTGTTAGTTGGCTATGTACCACAGGCTTTTAAGGTGGCAGTAATTAAACCATTACTTAAAAAGCCATCACTTGACCCAGTTATCTTAGCTAATTATAGGCCAATCTCCAACCTTCCTTTTCTCTCAGAAATTCTTGAAAGGGTAGTTGTAAAACAGCTAACTGATCATCTGCAGAGGAATGGTCTATTTGAAGAGTTTCAGTCAGGTTTTAGAATTCATCATAGTACAGAAACAGCATTAGTGAAGGTTACAAATGATCTTCTTATGGCCTCGGACAGTGGACTCATCTCTGTGCTTGTTCTGTTAGACCTCAGTGCTGCTTTTGATACTGTTGACCATAAAATTTTATTACAGAGATTAGAGCATGCCATAGGTATTAAAGGCACTGCGCTGCGGTGGTTTGAATCATATTTGTCTAATAGATTACAATTTGTTCATGTAAATGGGGAATCTTCTTCACAGACTAAAGTTAATTATGGAGTTCCACAAGGTTCTGTGCTAGGACCAATTTTATTCACTTTATATATGCTTCCCTTAGGCAGTATTATTAGACGGTATTGCTTAAATTTTCATTGTTACGCAGATGATACCCAGCTTTATCTATCCATGAAGCCAGACGACACACACCAATTAGCTAAACTGCAGGATTGTCTTACAGACATAAAGACATGGATGACCTCTAATTTCCTGCTTTTAAACTCAGATAAAACTGAAGTTATTGTACTTGGCCCCACAAATCTTAGAAACATGGTGTCTAACCAGATCCTTACTGTGGATGGCATTACCCTGACCTCTAGTAATACTGTGAGAAATCTTGGAGTCATTTTTGATCAGGATATGTCATTCAAAGCGCATATTAAACAAATATGTAGGACTGCTTTTTTGCATTTACGCAATATCTCTAAAATCAGAAAGGTCTTGTCTCAGAGTGATGCTGAAAAACTAATTCATGCATTTATTTCCTCTAGGCTGGACTATTGTAATTCATTATTATCAGGTTGTCCTAAAAGTTCCCTAAAAAGCCTTCAGTTAATTCAAAATGCTGCAGCTAGAGTACTGACGGGGACTAGAAGGAGAGAGCATATCTCACCCATATTGGCCTCTCTTCATTGGCTTCCTGTTAATTCTAGAATAGAATTTAAAATTCTTCTTCTTACTTATAAGGTTTTGAATAATCAGGTCCCATCTTATCTTAGGGACCTCGTAGTACCATATCACCCCAATAGAGCGCTTCGCTCTCAGACTGCAGGCTTACTTGTAGTTCCTAGGGTTTGTAAGAGTAGAATGGGAGGCAGAGCCTTCAGCTTTCAGGCTCCTCTCCTGTGGAACCAGCTCCCAATTCAGATCAGGGAGACAGACACCCTCTCTACTTTTAAGATTAGGCTTAAAACTTTCCTTTTTGCTAAAGCTTATAGTTAGGGCTGGATCAGGTGACCCTGAACCATCCCTTAGTTATGCTGCTATAGACGTAGACTGCTGGGGGGTTCCCATGATGCACTGTTTCTTTCTCTTTTTGCTCTGTATGCACCACTCTGCATTTAATCATTAGTGATCGATCTCTGCTCCCCTCCACAGCATGTCTTTTTCCTGGTTCTCTCCCTCAGCCCCAACCAGTCCCAGCAGAAGACTGCCCCTCCCTGAGCCTGGTTCTGCTGGAGGTTTCTTCCTGTTAAAAGGGAGTTTTTCCTTCCCACTGTAGCCAAGTGCTTGCTCACAGGGGGTCGTTTTGACCGTTGGGGTTTTACATAATTATTGTATGGCCTTGCCTTACAATATAAAGCGCCTTGGGGCAACTGTTTGTTGTGATTTGGCGCTATATAAAAAAAATTGATTGATGATTGATTGTGACAAAAGCAAAATACCAAAAATGTGATAAACCGAACTGTAGACCAAAGCATAAATAAACAGAAACAAACTAGGACTGAAGTGACTAAGTGAACATGGATGACAAATACCAGGATAACAGAAACAGAACTAATGATAACATAAGCATGACAACCTGACATGAACATGAAGCAAGATCAGACATAACCTATACATGACTAAAAGACAAAAGGCTCAGAACATGAAAGAGGAAAAACCCAAATCAAACCCCAGATCAGGCCGAAATCGTGACAGTAATTATAATAGTTAAATAAATCAATAAATGGTTCTTTAGAAACCTTTCATCTGTAAATTAAAACCACCTGTTATTTCATATTAGATAATTTCTTGTTTAACATAAGGAACCTCAGACATTTATTTTTAGATAAATAAAATAACATGGAAACTTGTATATTTTTTAAGTCTGGTAGATTATTTATATCTCATTTCAACCAGAAAAACAAACACTAAATAAATACAAATGTTTATTATAAATGCAAAAGGAAATAATTTAACACTGACTGCAGTGTGATTGTAAAGTAGGATTTCTGTGACATAAACCTCATGATGAATTTTTTTATAGTCATTTAAACTTGTAATTTTGTCAAAATATGTAATTGCCTTTAATGTTATCAGGACAGAGTCACTTCTAAAATATGAATTTGAGCACAATAAGTGGAGAGCTTCTACTTGTACAAATGTCTTTTGACTTTGATTCATGGACATTTTTAATGATCCGTTCATTTATTGTTAAAATATAAAATGAAACAGCTTTTTTTAAAAATAATAAAATAGTTGCTGTTCAAAGAGCCTTTTATTTAGAAGCAGGTGTTCTGCTGGATTCTCGGGACAAGATGAAGGTCTCTTCTGCAAGCTTTGAACTCTGGTGGTGTTGCTGAAAAGCAGAGATGTTTTCTTTCGACTGGACTTCGTGGTGTTTAGCTCATCAATGGAAGTTTGGTTGTCTGCACAGCAAATGTTCCTGATTGGGACAAATAAAAATATTTCTTTAAATATAAAGAAACACTAAACAGTTAACACTAAACAAAGGGGGGGGGACGGGGACGGCAAAAAACGATGGAAAAAACGCCTGAAAAAATAAGTTATTTAAAGTTGAGCTTTTGTGGTGTCTGAAAAAACCTGTAGCTTTATTTGGTAAAAATAAAAAAGACTGAACCATTTACAAATTAAAGTGTTCACTCAGATCAACTATGCTAAAAAGCTAAGCTAACATTAGCCGATCATTAAACCTTCACAGTTCAGTAAACGTCATGTTTTATTTTTACATTATTCTCACCTCAGTAAACCTGTAGAACTAAACTCCGTTGGGCAAACTGGGACTTCGCATATATCCAAAAAGTGGGAGATTTCGGGCTGAGTGGGTTTGCTCCATCACCCCGGCGGCCTGGATCGCTCTGCCCAGGGATGATGCCTGAAGGCCGGCTTCTCCGTGCGGGTCGGCCCGCTGTTGCGGTTCGATCGATATCCCACCAAGTCGACAGTCCTCCTCCCTCGGTCGGTGTCACTCCGAAAAGTAGCTGAAAAAAGCTTCTCCCAGCAGGGTGATGGGAGAATCATTCTACTGCTGTTTTTTAAAGGTTTTTTGTGGTTCAGGCGACCGAAGTTCAAGACAGCGATCGCTGAACTTTTTTCAGATTGTGGAAACAGCCAGAGTGTGGTATAGCAATCTCTGCCCCCTTGCCGCTTCCGAAACGACGCGTCTGACGTCACGACGCGTTGGAAACACACCGCCCTCTGCCGCACTGACAAGCACAACCCTCAACCTATCAAATCCCTTGAACACAGACACATGCCATATCCGTTTGTTTTAAAATTAATTACTTTAGTTAATTAATTTGGTTTATTTGTTAAATATGTGATATTATTGAATAACTAATATTTTGCTATATTTTCCAGTATGTCTTTTTATTTATTTATTTATTTTTTTTGATAACTGTAACATCCGAGGGGGCGAGGTTGATGATGTGAGGGGGCGTCGCCCCCAAATGCCCCCTCGTGGCGCTGGCTATGAGTATCGCATTGGGGGGGAGCCTCAGCTTCAATATTTTGGTCATGTGGCCCATTTCTTTGTGCATAATCCAGCATGCAAGTCGCTGACTGTTGAGGACCCCATTAGCTGGAAAACACTAAGGGGCTGCCCACATTTCACCTGGCTGTGGCAGATACACTCTAAAAAGTGAACCCCCTGTCTCAATGAGGTAAAAGTGATGTAACAATTTGCATAGATTTTTAAAGTTTTTTCAACTTAACTAAAGTTATTTAAAGTTAACGAGAGATGTCTTGTGGCATTAACTCATTTGAAAGTTGAAATAACGAAGTTGAAATAACAAAAAAAAAAATCCTCTTCTTTGTCTTTCGGCTGTTCCCGTTAGGGGTCGCCACAGCAGATCAATCGTTTCCATCTTTCCTCTGTATCTTCCTCTGTCACACCAACCACCTGCATGTTCTCCCTCAGCACATCCATAAACCTCATGCTTGGCCTCCCTCTTCTCCTCCTGCCTGGTGGCTCCATCCTCAGCATCCTTTTCCCTATATACCCTGGGTCCCTCCTCTGCACATGTCCAAACCATCTCAATCTCACCTCTCTGACTTTGTCTCCAAACCGTCCCACCTGATCTGTCCCTCTGATATGTTCATTCCTAATCTTGTCCATTCTTGTCACTCCCAAAAAGAATCTCAACATCTTCAGCTCTGCCACCTCCAGCTCTGCCTCCTGTCTTTTTGTTAGTGCCACCGTCTCTAAGCCTTACAACATAGCTGGTCTCACTACTGTCTTGGAAACTTTCCCCTTCACTCTTGCTGATATTCTTCGGTCACAAATCACTCCTGCCACCTTTCTCCACCCACTCCACCCTGCCTGCACTCTCTTCTTCACCTCTCTACCACACTCTCCATTACTTTGAACGGTTGACCCCAAATATTTAAACTCATCTACTTTCACCACTTCTACTCCTTGTAACTGCACTATTCCACTGGGCTCCCTCCCATTCACACACATGTACTCAGTCTTGCTTCTACTGACTTTCATTCCCCTGCTCTCCAAAGCATGTCTGCACCGCTACAGACTAGACTCAACTTGCTCTCTACTCTCCTGACAGATCACAATGTCATCTGCAAACATCATAGTCCATGGGAACTCCTGTCTGATTTCATCCGTCAACCTGTCCATCACCACTGCAAAGAAGAAAGGACGCAGAGCTGATCCTTGGTGTTATCCCACCTCCACCTTAAATGGGTCTGCCATTCCGACTGAGCATCTCACCACTGTCACACTATTCTTGTACATGTCCTGCACTACCCTAACATACTTCTCTGCCACTCCAGACTTCCTCACACAATACCACAGCTCTTCTCTTGGCACCCTATCATAAGCTTTTTCTCAGTCCACAAACACACAATGTAACTCTTTCTGGCCTTCTCTGTACTTCTCTAACAGTATTCTCAGAGCAAACATTGCATCTGTAGTGCTCTTTCTCGGCATGAAATCATATTGCTGCTCACAGATCTTCACCTGTTTTCTAAGCCTAGCTACTACTACTCTTTCCCATAACTTCATGCTGTGGCTGATAAGCTTTATGCCTCTGTAGTTACTGCAGCTCTGCACATCACCCTTGTTCTTGAAAATAGGAACTAGCACACTTCGTCTCCACTCCTCAGGCATCCTCTCACTTTCCAAGATTTTATTAAACAATCTGGTTAGAAACTACTGCCATCTCTCCTCGACATTTCCATGCCTCCACTGGAATGTCATCTGGGCCAATTGCCTTTCCACTCTTCATCCTCTTCATAGTAGCCCTCACTTCTTCCTTACTAATCTCTCGTACTTCCTGATTTACTCTCACCACATCATCCAGCCTTTTCTCTCGCCCATTTTCTTTATTCATCAGCTCTTCAAAATATTCTCTTCACCTTCTCAGCACACACTCCTCACTTGTCAGCACATCACCATGTGCATCTTTTACCATCCTAACCTGCTGCACATCCTTTCCAGCTCTGTCCCTTTGTCTGGCCAATCGGTACAAGTCCTTTTCTCCTTCCTTACTATTCAACCTCTTGTACAGCTCGCAATATGCCTTTTCCTTCGCTTTTGCCACTTCTCTTTTTGCCTTACATGGCATCGTCTTGTACTCCTGTCTACTTTCTTCGTCTCTCCGACTATCCCAAAACTTTTTCTCCAACCTCTTTCTCCTTATGCTTTCCTGGACCTCTTCATTCCACCACCAAGTCTCCTTGTCTTCCTTCCACTGTCCAGATGTCATACCCAGTACTGTCCTAGCTGTGTCCCTCACCACATCTGCAGTACTTTTCCAGTTGTCCGAAATTGCTTCCCTTCCAACCAGTGCTTCTCTCACCTGCTCGCTAAATTTCACACAACAGTCTTCCTCCTTCAGCTTCCACCATCTGATTCTTTGTTGAGCTTTCACTGTCTTCTTCTTCTTTACCTCTAAAGTCATCCTACAAACAACCATTCTATGCGGTCTAACGACACTCTCTCCTGCCACCACCTTACAGGCTCTGATTTCCTTTAGCTTGCATCTCCTATAATGAATGTAGTCCACCTGTGTGCAACTTCCCCCACTCTTGTATGTTACCCTGTGCTCCTCCCTTTTCTTAAAGTAGGTATTCACCACAGCCATTTCCATCCTTTTTGCAAAATCAACTACCATCTGTCCTTCCCCATTCCTATCCTTGATACCATATCTACCCATTACTTCCTCATCACCTCTGTTCCCTTCACCAATGTGCCCATTGAAGTCCGCTCCTATCACCACTCTTTCATGCTTGGGCACACTCTCCACCACCTCATCTAACACACTCCAGAAATCTTCTTTCTCCTTCATTTCACAACCTACCTGTGGGGCATATGCACTGATGATATTCATCATCACCCCTTCAATTTCCAACTTCACATTCATCACCCTGTCAGACACTCGCTTAACCTCCAACACACTTTTAACATACTCTTCCTTTAAAATGACCCAACACCATTTCTCTTCCTGTCCTCACCATGGTACAACAACTTGTACCCACCACCGATGCTCCTGCTCTTACTTCCCTTCCACTTGGTCTCTTGCACACACAATATGTCTACCTTTCTCCTCTCCATCATATCAGCCAGCTCTCTGCCTTTACCAGTCATGCTACCAACATTCAAAGTCCCCACTCTCATTTCCACCCTTCTAGTTTTCTTCTCCCGCTGTTTGTGGAAATGTTCTCCTCCTCTTCTTCGGTGTCTTCACCCAGCACTAGCCAAATTTCCACTGGCAACCTGTTGGGCAACAGCACCGGTGGTGGACATTGTTAACCCGGGCCGCGACCGATCCGGTATGGAAATTTGATTCTTAGTCTGCATAGTTGGGTTGGCTTGTTTTATGCCGGATGCCCTTCCTGACGCAACCCTCCTCATTTATCCGGGCTTGGGACTGGCACTTAGAATGTACTTGCTGCACACCCCATGTGGCTGAGTTAAATAACTAAAAAAAATATATATATATGCAAATTGTTATATCAATTTTTTTTTCTCATTTAGACAGCAGTTTTTAGGGTGTAGATGGTTATTTTAGTGATGTGGGAATGGATCAGTTGTCTGCCTGGGTGGTTGCCATCCAGGACCCAAGGAGGTTCTGTAGTCTTGCGGCTTTGGAAAAGCGCAGCACCAGTGCAGACTCTAAAACTTGACTTGGGTGGAGAATTAGAGTTCATAATTTCATATTTTACATGTCATGAATGTGGCATAAAGTCCTCTTCTTCTGTCTTCACTTTTTGGGTCATCACCACTGCTCATCACCTTCTTCACAACTACTGGTCAAAAAATTTGTAGTAAAATAGTATTGTGACTAAAACTCTGTTCTTTTGGCTTCTCCAACAAGTAATAGCTTAGGCATTATTAATAAGATATATAGAACAACTCAAAACCAACTACCATGTCAGGATTTCCCCCTGGACTCAGCCCTGAACTCAGTCTTTATCTTGTGTCATGTGTTTTGCTCCCCACCAGATGGTGTCCTCAGTTTTTATTCTCATGTGAATCCTATGAGTGACTGATTATGTGAGAGACTATATAAACTCAGAATTGCTGTTTGAAAATTGCCAGATACTTCTCAGATCTTTGATCCTTGAGATCCAGAGACGTGCCTTGCTTTCCTCGTTTTGCCTCGCCAGCTTCCATGATCAACACAGAGACCCGAAGGACTACTGACTACTGACCTTGAACGCGTCTTCCAGTTGTGCGCTCATGACGCCGAAGCTTCCTGCAGCTTATGCTCAGGTAACGCTGGTCTCTTCCTCTAATTCCTGCATCAGAGTGAACTGACTTTTGCTACTGTTCCAGATGATTCCAGTATGGCTTCCAAGTACTAGGACCCTAGTACTAACTACCTACGTCACTTTGGAACTCCTTGGCTCCCGGTGTGGAGCGCGTCTCAACAAACACCAGTTAAATTCCCCTTGTCTCAGTGAGATCCTGTTCTCACTTGTACCTGTTGTGACTGTGCTATGATAAAGAACTATTTCAAGAACTGTGTCTAAGAACTGCACAAACTCTGATATCAAACAATTGAGAACTCAGTCGAGCTGTATCAAGCCCTGCTTAACTGACACACCTCTGACCTGTGGAGACAACTTATGAACTATGAACTACTGCTGAATAGTGAACTGTATTTCTTAAGAAGAATAACTGTATTTCATGAACTCTGCAACAATCTTATATCTTTTATGAACTGTGATTGTGTGAGCCTCCAGCATTATGAGTGCATTCCACTCACCAATTGTGTCTTCTTCCTTAGTTCCTGGTTGCAGCGGCGAACATCCCACCTGGCCCTGGTCTCAAAATCCTTTGTTGACACATTCCTTCAAGACTGGCTCTGGATACTGCAGCTCCCTAATTTCAGGAGGGAGTGAGAGTGCACAATCTCTGCTGAATACTTCAGCGGGACTGCGATACTCCGACGGAACCAGAGAAAGATCTGGAGGTGAATGAACCACCTCACTGGCGGAACCGAGGAACATAGACACCCATGATAGCATGCGTCGCTCCACTGAGTAACTGACCCAGACGGTCAATCAATCCGGTGTCCACCTGCTCGCTAAATTTCACACATGAATGGATGATTGATATATGCAAATTGTTACATCAATTTTTTTTTTCCTGGTTGCAGTGGCGAACATCCCACCTGGCCCTCATGTCAAAATCCTTTGTTGACACATTCCTTCAAGACTGGCTAAGGATACTGCAGCTCCCTAATTTCACCACTAGCGGGTGGGCCACTCTCCATACTGCAGGCACTCCCCAGCGCAGCAATTTTTGTTTATTTATTATAAATAATCTCTTTTCCTTTTGTACTCCTTTCCCTGTCCAGCTCGTTGCATTTGGATCCATAGTCTGAAATGGTTCAGTTCCACCTGGACCCCTAACCATAACAGAAGTATCTGGCTAAAACATGGACCCAGCCGGAGACCCCAGCCAGCAGGCCCTGAATCATCAAGGACAATTCCTGGGGAAGATCCAAGAAACCATGGACGCCATGGGGAATCAAGTTCAGAACCTCTCTGCTTAGGTCACGTACTTTGACAGTTATTTCTCAGCTTGCTGCTCAAGTTACACAGGCAGACACATGCATCACTCAGCTCACACTGAATGCTGTTTTCCACTCATCCCCTTTCACGCACTCAAACCAGGTGGTAGGCATTCCTAAGGTTTAATTTGGTGAATGTAGTAGCCCCATGCAAGGAACTGAATGCAGAATCAAAAAGGGGGAGTGGATACCGATTACGGACCGTGATGTTGTTCAGTCCCTGAAAATCAATCCAGGGGTGCAAGGTGCCATGTTTTTTCCCCACAAAAAAGAAGCATGCACCCGCGGGTGACAATGAGGTTCGTATCAACCCAGTGACCAGTGAGTCCTGGATATAGGTCTCCATAGCTTCTCGTTCCGGGTGTGAAAGGTTATACAAATGACTGGAAGGTATCTCAGCACCCGAAAGGAGATCTATGGCTATATCATAAGGCCGGTGAGGAGGGAGTGAGAACGCAGGATCTCTGCTGAATACTTCAGCGAGATTGCGATACTCTGACGGAACCAGAGAAAGATCTGGAGGTGAATGAACCACCTCACTGGCAGAAACACTGGGCGGAACCGAGGAACGTAGACACCCATGGTAGCATGCGTCGCTCCACTGAGTAACTGACCTGGACGGTCAATCAATCCGGGGATTGTGCTCTATTATCTAGGGGCGCTCGAGGACCACAGGTGAGGTGGAAGGAATCATGAAGAACTGAATGGTTTTGCGGTGGATTCCAGAAATGATAGAGTGACCGGTTTGGTCTGATGTGTAATAGACAGAAGCAGGGTCCATCGAGAGATGAGACAGATAATGGATCGGAAAGAAGATGTGTGGGTATGTGAGCCTTGGCAACTACCTTATTACTAAGGAAGTTGCCCTCAGCTCCAGTGTCCACCAGTGCAGGAAAAGAGATGGTTGAAGTCCCAAAGAGGATCATCGCCAGGAGTTGAGTGCGACCAGATGACCCACCCATGAATTTAGCTTGGCTTCATCGTACCCCAAAATTTAGGGGTGAACCTCATCTTCTGTCCGAACTGGACAGTGGATGCGGACATGTTCTTTTCTTCTCCAATAGAGACACTCTCCAGGTAACTGAGCTGGGGTCAGTTTTGCCCTGCCAAGATCCATAGGCTCATCGGGAGGGTGAGCTGGGAGACTCAACGGAGCGTGGGCCAGATGGTCCTGGATGAGTTTGGGGTGGAGCCTAAGTGGAACTAGACTTATCTGAACCACAGTTTTTTCTTCAATGAAAATTGCTGCGCTGGGGAGTGCCTGTGTTTATTTATTATAAATAAATCTCTTTTCCTTTTGTATTCCTCTCTGTGTCCAGCTCCCGGCATTTGGATTCATAGTCTGAAACGGTTCGATTCCACCCAAAGCCCTAACCATAACATACCACTTAATTTAATTAACTGCTAGTGAATTTTCTTAATGTATTGTAGGTCAGCTGACCAGACAGCCTGCCCACAAAGAAATCACGTCCACTAAAGTTTGCAGTACAAATCAGTAAGGGCAATATTTTGAAGTGTGACACCTATCAAATGCATCTTAACCCCTGGATATGTATAACTATGGCCTTGGTCATTCTGAATGACAGCAACCATCCCGGTGGCCAGTCACTGGCACACTGCTATCCATCCATCCATCCATTTTCTTTCACTTTATCCAGAGTCGGGTCACGGGGGCAGCAGCTCAAGCAAAGCCGCCCAGACCTCCCGATCCACACACACCTCCCCCAGTTCCTCCGGGGAACCCCAAGGCATTCCCAAGCCAGCCGAGAGACATAGTCCCTCCAGCGTGTCCTGGGTCTTCCCTGGGGCCTCCTCCCGATGGGATGTGCTTGGAACACCTCTCCAGCGAGGCATCCAGGGGGCATCCAGAAAAGATGCCCGAGCCAACTCAATTGGCTCCTTTCGATGTGGAGGAGCAGCAGCTCGACTCCGAGCTCCTCACCCTGTCTCTAAGGGAGCGCCCAGCCACCCTGCGGAGGAAACTCATCTCAGCCGCTTGTACTCGTGATCTCGTTCTTTCGGTCATGAGCCAAATCTCATGACCATAGGTGAGGATCGGAACGTAGATCGATCGGTAAATTGAGAGCTTTGCCCCCCTACTCAGCTCTCTCTTCACCACGACGGTCTGATACAGTGACCGCATCACTGCAGATGCTGCACTGATCCGTCTATCGATCTCACGCTCCATCCGTCCCTCACTCGTGAACAAGACCCCGAGATACTTAAACTCCTCCACTTGAGGCAAGGACACTCCACCGATCTGAAGAGGGCACAGCACTTTTTTTCCGGTTGAGAACCATGGCCTCGGATTTGGAGGTGCTGATTTTCATCCCGGATGCTTCACACTCTGCTGCAAACCGCCCCAGTGCACGCTGAAGGTCCTGATTTGACGAAGCCAACAGAACCACATCGTCCACAAACAACAGAGACGAATTCTGTGGTTCCCAAATCAGACCCCCTCTACACCCTAGCTGTGCCTAAAAATTCTGTCCATAAAGATAATGAACAGAACCGGTGACAAAGGGCAGCCCTGGTGGAGGCCAACGTGCACTGGAAACAGGTTTGACTACCGGCAATGCGAACCAAGCAACTGCTGTGGTCGTACAGGGACCCTTAACAAAGGACCCCGGACCCCATACTCCTGGAGGGTGCCCCGAGGGACACGGCCGAATGCCTTCTCCAGATCCACAAAGCACATGTGGACTGGTTGGGTGAACTCCCATGAACCCTCGAGCACCCGATGGAGCGTGTAGAGCTGGTCCAGTGTGCCGCGACCAGGACGAAAACCACACTGCTCCTCCTGAATCCAAGGATCAACTATTGGTCGAATTCTCCTCTCCAGTACTCTGGAATAGACCTTACCGGAGAGGCTGAGGAGTATGATCCCCTGTAGTTGGAACACACCCTCCGGTCCTCCTTCTTAAACAGAGGGACCACCACCACGGTCTGCCAATCCAGAGGCACTGTCCCCGACTGCCATGCAGTGTTGCAGAGGCGTGTCAGCCAAGACAGTCCCACAACATCCAGAGACTTAAGGTACTCAGGATGGATTTCATCCACCCCAGGAGCCTTGCCACCGAGGAGGTTTCTAACCACCTCGGTGACTTCGGCCTGGGTAATGGATGAGTCCGCCTCTGAGTCCCCAGTCTCTGCTTCCTCTTCGGAAGACGTGACGATGGGATTGAGCAGATCCTCGAAGTATTCCTTCCACCGCCCGACAACATCCCCAGTCAGGGGATGTTGGGGATGTTGTCGGGTGGTGGAACACTGCTAGTCGCTGGTTATTTTTTTTTATTTACATCTTTTCAGTTACATTTTGTTTACACTGAAGCTGTGATTTTTAATTTCATGGTCTTTTTCACTTTGTCATGTTTAGCAGCTAAACATGTCATGTTTAGCTGCTGTATGATGGCATAAATTTAAATCTATCTATCTATCTATCTATCTATCTATCTATCTATCTATCTATCTATCTATCTGTCTGTCTGTCTGTCTGTCTGTCTGTCTGTCTGTCTGTCTGTCTGTCTGTCTGTCTGTCTGTCTGTCTACACTGAACAAAAAACATAAATGCAGCACGTTTTGTTTTTGCTCCCATTTTTCATGAGCTGGACTCAAAGATGTAAAACATTTTCTATATACACAAAAGACCTATTTCTATCAAATATTGTTCACAAATCTGTCTAAATTTGTGTTCATGAGCATGACTACTTTGCCGAGATAATCCATCCCACCTCACTAGTGTGGCATATCAAGATGCTGCTAAGACAGCATGATTATTGCACAGGTGTGTCTTTCGAAGCCCACTCTAAAATGCTGTTTTATCACACAGTTTGCAGTTTTGCTTCCTTGAGGTTTTGCTTATAAGGCACAGCAATAATCATGCTGTCTAATCAACATCTTGACATGCCACACCTGTGAGGTGGGTGGATTATTTTGGCAAAGATAAAATGCTCAAACACAGATTTAGACAGATTTGTGAACAATGAGAGAAATAGGTGTTTTATATAGAGAGAAAAATGTTTTAGATCTTTGAGTTTAGCTCATGAAAAATGGAAGCAAAAAACTGTTGCGTTTATATTTTTGTTCAGTCTATCTATCTATCTATCTATACACACATGCGAACACACGCAGGCACACACACACACACACACACACACACACACACACACACACACACACACACACACACACACACACACACACACACACACACACACACACACACACACACACCAGCTTTTATTCAGTGATGATTATACCAAATGCTGTAGTAACTAAAGCTTTTGAAGAACACAGATAAGACTGCACTGCTTAGAGCACTGAAGTGAAATGTGACACGTGATATTAAACTACATCTGTCTAAGAAGTAATTGTTAGCGGAGGGCTTTCGGATTAAATTTAAGAAAAGGTGGAACTCATCCTTACAGTTAGTGGTCGACAATGGGATTAGCCTCTTAATCTAAATGGCTATACAGAATCTACTGAAATCATTTGTGTGACAGGCTTTTCAATGAATTTTTTTGTGGATTCACCAGTTAATTTAACATGAGTAGGTATGTGTCCCTTCCTCATTTCTTCTGTTCCTATGTGCATGTAATTTAATTTTATTATATTACATTTATTTCAAACAAACACAGCCAATGTAACCATAAATTTGAATATTAAATGTGTACTGAAATGATCAACACTGATAATAGTCTTGAAAATGTATTGCTGGATATCAGTCTTTCATCTTGCTGTGACTGAATTTTAGTTGTGTGTCAGGATTGTCACTGAAATACGTTCCATGTGCACCCTGAGTTCCATCAGTCAGTTGATTATGCCTTAGTACCTTACCATTAATCAGATGACAGTCTATAACTTCCACTGACTGGGAAGCCAGTCCATTGGAGATTAATTATCCCCACCCCCAAAGCTGGCACTAGTGGTGGGTGCAATATTGAAAATCTATACTTAAGTAGAAGTACAATTATGACCTTGAGAAATTACTCAACTAAAAGTACAAATTCCTCTTTGAGAAATCAAGTCAAGTTAAAGTAACAGAAGAATAGAGTTAATAAATTACTCAAAGTACAAGTTACTTTGTTCAGGCATAGATGTGGGTTCTCTACTTGCAGTACTCTCATGAAAATCCTAAAAGCTGTGTGTGGAGGGGGGGTGTCAGGGGCTGTACGTGTGGGCTCATGTACATTGACTGGCTGGATAAAAACATCACCATTAAAAGGAAAATATTGATATTCACCTTGGGCACATGCACACTGGTTGTACGGCAGTAGTACACTTTGTAGTTATGCCAGAATAACAAAAAAAGAACATGTTGTGTCAATTGTTGAACCTTCTAACACTCCTGACTTGTGGACAGTCTTATGGGGCTATCCAGCAGAGCATCATTCCTCCCCGTTTCATCCCAGATAGCATATTGGGACATGTTTTGAAGCATCACAGTAACTTCTTCATCCATTTTTTTTTTTTTTTTTTTTTTGCCAGTCTTGAACAAACTTGGTATACAAAGTAGTTACAGCCATCAGTTTTAAAACTGGGGTGAAATTTTCAAGCTTTTCAGAAATTCACCAAATCGTCATCATGTGGTAACTTCTGCATGTTTCTATTAACACTGTTGGGAAAGTGTAGGAACACGGACCCACAACAGGGGGCGCAAATGAACGGACAATGGAGAAAGTCAAATCACAAAGTTTTACTGTTGTGAATTCACACAACAAACACAACAGATTACAAATACAGCAGTAACCGAATTCCAATGGTGTCGTGTGGGCAGGCTCGACGATAGGAGACGTCTGTCCGAGTCGAACCGGAACCACCCGATTTCCTCTGCCACCGAACCCCGGGGATACTGGAGCCGCCAAGTCCCGAACCCCAGGTGGCCACTGCCTCCGCTCGTCGGATCCGGTACTGCTGGCAAGGAACAGAAACAGTCAGGTGTGGGTGCGGCTGCACCCAGCAACACACAGGGTGGAAACACCACCTCCACCTCTTGTCAGGAAAATACTGGTGAGTGCAGGAGTGTGAGTACTTATCCAAGAAGTCCAATACAATCTCCCGCTGTACTACTCACTATCTGCTATCCAACACACAAGCAACAAAGTATTATCGTCAAGAACACAATCGGCTGAGTACGTTCCCTCCTTAGTAGAGCGATATCTCGGCAATGAGGTGGAGATGCCGTCCTGCTGATATACCTCCCTGTTGATTGATATCAGCTGTCTCAGGTGATGGGTGACAGCTGTCACCCTGGCTGCTCCTGTGAGGCGGCAGCGCCCTCCGGTGCCTGGAGCCCGCACTCCAGGCAGGGCGCCCTCTGGTGGTGGTGGGCCAGCAGTACCTCCTCTTCAGCGGCCCACACAACAAACACCTTTAGTCATGTTCACACATCTTGAAACAAGGTAGTCCAAGTGAGTACAGCTCAAAACCTGTTTGATTGTCCTCCATCAGGTTAAAAATCTGAAGCAGATGCAGCAGTTGTTGTGGTTCTGGCTGAGAATGCAGCCGGGTGCAGCTTTACTTTCATTTTTGAGCAGGTTGCCAGTTATGCACTTTATAAGTCAATCTGATAGGAGGCAAGCCGGAGTACACCATGTCATCCCTAACCACCGTGCTGCCCGTGCTGCCCCTTATATGGCCACAAGTTGCAAAGATGCTCATATTTAATGAGGTACTGCCAAAGAGGCTATACAACCCCAATTCCAATGAAGTTGGGACGTTGTGTAAAATTCAACCTATATTCAATTGAATACACCACAAAGACAAAAGATTTAATGTTCAAACTGATAAACTTTATTGTTTTTGTGCAAATATTTGCTCATTTTGAAATAGATTCGTGCAACACATTTCAAAAAAGCTGGGACAGGGATGACAAAAGACTGGGAAAGTTGATGAGTGCTCATAGAACACTTGTTTGGAACATTCCACAGGTGAACAGGTTAATTGAAAACAGGTGAGTGTCATGACTGGGTATAAAAGGAGCATCCCCAAAAGACTCAGAAGTTCACAAGCAAAGATGAGGCGAAGATCACCACTTTGTTAACAACTGCGTGAAAAAACAGTCCAACAGTTTAAGAACAATGTTTCTCAATGTTCAATTGCAATGAATTTATGGAATCCATCATCTACAGTCCATCATTTAATCTGAAGATTCAGAGAATCTGGAGAACTTTCTACACATAAGCAGCAAGGCCGAAAACCAACATTGAATGCCTGTGACCTTCGATCCCTCAGGCGGCACTGTATTAAAAAAACTACATCATTGTGTAAAGGATCTTACCGCGTGGGCTCAGGAACATTTCAGAAACTCATTGTCAGTTAATCAATCAATCAATCAACTTTTTTCTTGTATAGCGCCAAATCACAACAAACAGTTGCCCCAAGGCGCTCCACATTGCAAGGCAAGGCCATACAACAACTATGAAACACAGTCTACGTCTAAAGCAACATAACCAAGGGATGGTCCAGGGTCACCCGATCCAGCCCTAACTATAAGCCTTAGCGAAAAGGAAAGTTTTAAGCCTAATCTTAAAAGTAGAGAGGGTATCTGTCTCCCTGATCTGAATTGGGAGCTGGTTCCACAGGAGAGGAGCCTGAAAGCTGAAGGCTCTGCCTCCCATTCTACTCTTACAAACCCTAGGAACTACAAGTAAGCCCGCAGTCTGAGAGCGAAGCGCTCTAATGGGGTAATATGGTACTATGAGGTCCCTAAGATAAGATGGGACCTGATTATTCAAAACCTTATAAGTAAGAAGAAGAATTTTAAATTCTATTCTAGCATTAACAGGAAGCCAATGAAGGGAGGCCAACACGGGTGAGATATGCTCTCTCCTGCTAGTCCCCGTCAGTACTCTAGCTGCAGCATTCTGAACCAACTGAAGGCTTTTTAGGGAACTTTTAGGACAACCTGATAATAATGAATTACAATAGTCCAGCCTAGAGGAAACAAATGCATGAATTAGTTTTTCAGCATCACTCTGAGACAAGACCTTTCTGATTTTAGAGATATTGCGTAAATGCAAAAAGGCAGTCCTACATATTTGTTTAATATGCGCTTTGAATGACATATCCTGATCAAAAATAACTCCAAGATTTCTCACAGTATTACCAGAGATCAGGGAAATGCCATCCAGAGTAACGATCTGGTTAGACACCATGCTTCTAAGATTTGTGGGGCCAAGTACAATAACTTCAGTTTTATCTGAGTTTAAAAGCAGGAAATTAGAGGTCATCCATGTCTTTATGTCTGTAAGACAATCCTGCAGTTTAGCTAATTGGTGCGTATCCTCTGGCTTCATGGATAGATAAAGCTGGGTATCATCTGCGTAACAATGAAAATTTAAGCAATACCGTCTAATAATACTGCCCAAGGGAAGCATGTATAAAGTGAATAAAATTGGTCCTAGCACAGAACCTTGTGGAACTCCATAATTAACTTTAGTCTGTGAAGAAGATTCCCCATTTACATGAACAAACTGTAATCTATTAGACAAATATGATTCAAACCACCGCAGCGCAATGCCTTTAATACCTATGACATGCTCTAATCTCTGTAATAAAATTTTATGGTCAACAGTATCAAAAGCAGCACTGAGGTCCAACAGAACAAGCACAGAGATAAGTCCACTGTCCGAAGCCATAAGAAGATCATTTGTAACCTTCACTAATGCTGTTTCTGTACTATGATGAATTCTAAAACCTGACTGAAACTCTTCAAATAGACCATTCCTCTGCAGGTGATCAGTTAGCTGTTTTACAACTACCCTCTCAAGAATCTTTGAGAGAAAAGGAAGGTTGGAGATTGGCCTATAATTAGCTAAGATAGCTGGGTCAAGTGATGGCTTTTTAAGTAATGGTTTAATTACTGCCACCTTAAAGGCCTGTGGTACATAACCAACTAACAAAGATAGATTGATCATATTTAAGATTGAAGCATTAAATAATGGTAGGACTTCCTTGAGCAGCCTGGCAGGAATGGGGTCTAATAAGCATGTTGATGGTTTGGATGAAGTAACTAATGAAAATAACTCAGACAGAACAATCGGAGAGAAAGAGTCTAACCAAATACCGGCATCACTGAAAGCAGCCAAAGATAACGATACATCTTTGGGATGGTTATGAGTAATTTTTTCTCTAATAGTCAAAATTTTGTTAGCAAAGAAAGTCATGAAGTTAACACAGTTTCAGAATCAGAATCGCCTTTTTTTGTCATTGTAATTTGCACTGCAACGAGATTTGAGTGCAACTTCAAAAAAGTGCTTTCTGTGCTGCAAGCAATTTTTTGCCAAATAAAAGATAATAAAATTTAACAATAAATTATTCAGAGTATATGTACAACTAAATAAACATAAGATAAAATAAAATAATATGTGGATCAAGTAAAATGTAAAACAAGAATTATATACAACCGTGGAATCATATTGCACGGGAATATTGCACATGGTTTACAGATATTGCGCAAGAAACTTGAAAAGTGCAGATTAGAGTGATTTGTTATTGTTCAGTGCAGTGATCACTCTGGGGAGACAGCTGTCCTTGAGTCTGTTAGTTTTGATTGACTCATATCGTCGGCTGGAGGGTAATAGGTCAAACAGGTGGTTGCTGGGATGGGATGTGTCTTTGCTGATTCTGGCAGCTCTGCTGAGGTAGCGAGGGCTGGTAATGTCTTCCAGGCTGGGCAGAGAGCAATCAGTGATCCCCTGGGCCATTTTGATCACCCTCTGCAGCGCTCTCCTGTCTGCTGCTGAGCACCCCCCGTACCACGCTGTGATGCAGTACATCAGGATGCTCTCGATAGTGGCTCTGTAGAACAACACCAGCAGCTTCTCCTCCAGATTGTTTCTCCTGAGCACCCTCAGGAAGTGGAGTCGCAGCTGGGCTTTCTTCACCACCACTGTGGTGTTGGCAGTCCAGGAGAGGCTGTCAGAGAGCTGCACTCCCAGGAACCTGATGGACAGGGGCGTAGCACCAAATTGTGGGCCCTAGATACTAGCCATATTGAAGACACAACCCCCCCCCACACACACCCACACTGTTATGTTCTTTTTTATTAACGCAAACACCAAATTTCTAATGCGTAGTCAAACCAGGTCTAAATCATGTATACCTTAGATCACACCTGGGAGGCAGAACCCTTTTTAAAGTTGGGGAAGCAATATTGAGTTGGGGGTTTGGGGGACCAAACTGCACCATTTTCTAGAAAAATGGTGCAATTTGGTCCCCCAGACCCCCCAACTCAATATAGCTAGCTGTCAAGCACACCTCTCTTTTCAAATAATTTGGTTAGCAGCTGCTTTCCCTCATTTAGTTTTCTTTCCCTGTCCTTTTTTTCTCTTCTTTTTTTGAAATCGGGACTTTATATATATATATATATATATATATATATATATATATATTTATATATATATATACACACACACAATGAGGAAAATAAGTATTTGAACACCCAGCAATTTTGCAAGTTCTCCCACTTAGAAATCATGGAGGGGTCTGAAATTTTCATCGTACGTGCACGTTCACTGTGAGAGACATAATCTAAAAAAAAAAAAAAAAAAAAAAAATCAGGAAATCACAATGTATGATTTTTTTAATAATTTATTTGCATGTTACTGCTGCAAATAAGTATTTGAACACCTACCAACCAGCAAGAATTCTGGCTCACACAGACATGTTAATTTTTCTTTAAGAAGCCCTCTTATTCTGCACACTTTACCTGTATTAATTGCACCTGTTTGAATTTGTTACCTGTATAAAAGACACCTGTTCACACACTCATCCTTTATTGACTGAGTTTCATTAATGAAGTCAGTGGTGTGGGTGCACATCTATGTGTGTGAGTGGTCTGTGTAAGTCAAGAGTTAATGGTCCGTGTCCTCAGATGACAGAGGCACGGGCAGAAATCATCCAGATGTTTATCAACCAAATGTCATGGACGAAGTGACAAGAATAACCAAAACCACTTAGTTATGGAAGGAAATATTGTCTCCCTTGTTCCTCCATTTGTGGCATTGCCAACATGCGCAGCTTTCCGGCATATTCCACCTGTTTCTTGACGAGACTCATTGAACTTCTATGCGCGCTGCCTCCTGGGTTGCCCAGAATTAAAATGGCGACCATGCCTCTTTGCTGGGAAACGGCTCAGTGCGAGTACGGACTCTAGTACTCACATATAACCTCTTTGGGTACTGCAGTTTACATGTAAGATAAGAAGAAGAAGTATTTTTTGCATTAGGAAATGCATCTGGCGTAAGACTTGTGCCACATCAACATGCTGATCCACCTCGTATCTGCTCTGGCAACCCATTGTGAAACAAGGAAAAGACAAAGGGTGCTTCTTTATATTAAATATTCATTTATTTTCGACTACTCGACCCAACACTTTGAACTGTGTGAGACAAGAACAGCATCAGCAAGTCAGCTAAGCTAAGTTAAAGTAAGTCAATTATCTTTCGCAATTGTTTTCCAAAAGAACTTTCAAATGTTTGTCTCATGTATGATTGTCTGTCAGTGGCCAAAAGAAGCAGTTTACTTACATTTTGTGATTTGTACACAGCAAGTGTCACACTCACGTCACAGCTGAGTTGCGTGTTGATTGTGATTTTGGGCTCCATATTAATAGATTAAACCTCCAACAGGAGGGCCATGTCCTGGAAGCATCCCAGATACATGTGTTACATCATGTGTGCTACAGCCCTCGAGAGAATAGACCTGGCGCATATTTTTTTCACACAAGCCATGAGCAGCACACAGTAAAAACAGAAAAATGTTCTGTTTACAGTCATTTTGACATCATGCCAACAAGATTAAATAATCCACACTTTTTAATGGACTTTATATTACTGGGAAAGAACTCCCAGCCATGAAAAAAGATGACTTAAAAAATCATTTTAGGGATGGAAAAAGTCACTGCTGCTCTTTTTCAACACTCCTCATCGAATCCCAAAAGGAGCTCCGTGAATCATAAGATGTGGATTGTAAAAATTATCTGAATTAACAAAGTTGATGGTAAATTTGCACACACACACGCACACACACACACACATATATATATATATATACAACCCCTGGCAAAAATTATGGAATCACCGGCCTCGGAGGATGTTCATTCAGTTGTTTAATTTTGTAGAAAAAAAGCAGATCACAGACATGACACAAAACTAAAGTCATTTCAAATGGCACCTTTCTGGCTTTAAGAAACACTATAAGAAATCAAGAACAAAAGATTGTGGCAGTCAGTAACGGTTACTTTTTTAGACCAAGCAGAGGAAAAAAATATGGAATCACTCAATTCTGAGGAAAAAATTATGGAATCACCCTGTAAATTTTCATCCCCAAAACTAACACCTGCATCATATCAGATCTGCTCGTTAGTCTGCATCTAAAAAGGAGTGATCACACCTTGGAGAGCTGTTGCACCAAGTGGACTGACATGAATCATGGCTCCAACACGAGAGATGTCAATTGAAACAAAGGAGAGGATTATCAAACTCTTAAAAGAGGGTAAATCATCACGCAATGTTGCAAAAGATGTTGGTTGTTCACAGTCAGCTGTGTCTAAACTCTGGACCAAATACAAACAACATGGGAAGGTTGTTAAAGGCAAACATACTGGTAGACCAAGGAAGACATCAAAGCGTCAAGACAGAAAACTTAAAGCAATAAGTCTCAAAAATCAAAAAATGCACAACAAAACAAATGAGGAATGAATGGGAGGAAACTGGAGTCAATGTCTGTGACCGGACTGTAAGAAACCGCCTAAAGGAAATGGGATTTACATACAGAAAAGCTAAACAAAAGCCATCATTAACACCTAAACAGAAAAAAAAACAAGGTTACAATGGGCTAAGGAAATGCAATTGTGGACTGTGGATGACTGGATGAAAGTCATATTCAGTGATGAATCTCGAATCTGCATTGGGCAAGGTGATGATGCTGGAACTTTTGTTTGGTGCCGTTCCAATGAGATTTATAAAGATGACTGCCTGAAGAGAACATGTAAATTTCCACAGTCATTGATGATATGGGGCTGCATGTCAGGTAAAGGCACTGGGGAGATGGCTGTCATTACATCATCAATAAATGCACAAGTTTACGTTGATATTTTGGACAATTGAAAGGATGTTTGGGGATGATTAAATCATTTTTCAAGATGATAATGCATCTTGCCATAGAGCAAAAACTGTGAAAACATTCCTTGCAAAAAGACACATAGGGTCAATATCATGGCATAGGGTCAATGTCAACGAGCAGATCTGATTTGATGCAGGTGTTAGTTTGGGGGATGAAAATTTAGGGGTGATTCCATAATTTATTCCTCAGAATTGAGTGATTCCTTATTTTTTTCCTCTGCTTGGTCTAAAAAGTAACCATTACTGACTGTCACAATCTTTTTTCTTGATTTCTTATAGAGTTTCTTAAAGCCAGAAAGTTGTCATTTGAAATGACTTTAGTTTTGTGTCATGTCTGTGATCTGCTTTTTTTCTACAAAATTAAAGAACTGAATGAACATCATCCGAGGCCAGTGATTCCATAATTTTTGCCAGGGGTTGTATGTATATATATATATATATGTATGTATATATATATATGTACTCAACAAAAATATAAACGCAACACTTTTGGTTTTGCTCCCATTTTGTATGAGATGAACTCAAAGATCTAAAACTTTTTCCACATACACAATATCACCATTTCCCTCAAATATTGTTCACAAACCAGTCTAAATCTGTGATAGTGAGCACTTCTCCTTTGCTGAGATAATCCATCCCACCTCACAGGTGTGCCATATCAAGATATTGATTAGACACCATGATTAGTGCACAGGTGTGCCTTAGACTGCCCACAATAAAAGGCCACTCTGAAAGGTGCAGTTTTATCACACAGCACAATGCCACAGATGTCGCAAGATTTGAGGGAGCGTGCAATTGGCATGCTGACAGCAGGAATGTCAACCAGAGCTGTTGCTCGTGTATTGAATGTTCATTTCTCTACTATAAGCCATCTCCAAAGGCGTATCAGAGAATTTGGCAGTACATCCAACCAGCCTCACAACCGCAGACCACGTGTAACCACACCAGCCCAGGACCTCCACATCCAGCATGTTCACCTCCAAGATCGTCTGAGATCAGCCACTGGGACAGCTGCTGAAACAATCGGTTTGCATAACCAAAGACTTTCTGCACAAACTGTCAGAAACCGTCTCAGGGAAGCTCATCTGCATGCTCGTCATCCTCATCGGGGTCTCGACCTGACTCCAGTTCGTCGTCGTAACCGACTTGAGTGGGCAAATGCTCACATTTGCTGGCGTTTGGCATGTTGGAGAGGTGTTCTCTTCACGGATGAATCCCGGTTCACACTGTTCAGGGCAGATGGCAGACAGCGTGTGTGGCGTCATGTGGGTGAGCGGTTTTCTGATGTCAATGTTGTGGATCGAGTGGCCCATGGTGGCGGTGGGGTTATGGTATGGGCAGGTGTCTGTTATGGACGAAGAACACAGGTGCATTTTATTGATGGCATTTTGAATACACAGAGATACCGTGACGAGATCCTGAGGCCCATTGTTGTGCCATACATCCAAGAACATCACCTCATGTTGCAGCAGGATAATGCAGAGCCCCATTTTGCAAGGATCTGTACACAATTCTTGGAAGCTGAAAATGTCCCAGTTCTTGCATGGCCGGCATACTCACCGGACATGTCAGCCATTGAGCATGTTTGGGATGCTCTGGACCGGCGTATACGACAGCATGTACCAGTTCCTGCCAATATCCAGCAACTTCGCACAGCCATTGAAGAGGAGTGGACCAACATTCCACAGGCCACAATTGACAACCTGATCAACTCTATGCGAAGGAGATGTGTTGCACTGCATGAGGCAAATGGTGGTCCCACCAGATACTGACTGGTATCCCCCCCCAGTAAAACAAAACTGCACCTTTCAGAGTGGCCTTTTATTGTGGACAGTCTAAGGCACACCTGTGCACTAATCATGGTGTCTAATCAGTATCTTGATATGGCACACCTGTGAGGTGGGATGGATTATCACAGCAAAGGAGAAGTGCTCACTATCACAGATTTCGACTGGTTTGTGAACAATATTTGAGGGAAATGGTGATATTGTGTATGTGGTAAAAGTTTTAGATCTTTGAGTTCATCTCATACAAAATGGGAGCAAAACCAAAAGTGTTGCGTTTATATTTTTGTTGAGTATATAAACATAAGGTAAAATAAAATGTGGACCAAGTAAAATGTAAAATGACAATTATATACAACTGTGGAATCATATTGCACGGGAATATTGCACATGGTAATATTGCACATGGTTTACAGATATTGCACAAGAAACTTGAAAGGTGTGGATTAGAGTGATTTGTTATTGTTCAGTGCAGTGATCACTCTGGGGAGAAAGCTGTCCCTGAGTCTGTTTGTCCTAGTTTTGATTGACCTATACCGTTGGCCGGAGGGTAGTAGGTCAAACAGGTGGTTGCTGGTGTGGGATGTGTCTTTGCTGATGCTGGCAGCTCTGCTGAGGTAGCGAAAGCTGGCAATGTCTTCCAGCCTGGGCAGAGAGCAACCAGTGATCCCCTGGGCCGTTTACCTTGTCTCTGTAGTTGGTCTCATCCCCCCTGAGATGAGCCCAATCACGGTAGTATCATCCGTAAACTTTATCATGGTGTTTGTGGGATGGGTCGGAGAACAGTCATGTGTGTAAAGGGTGAACAGGAGGGGGCTCAGTACACAGCCTTGAGGGGAACCGGTGCTGAGTGTGATGGTGGAGGAAAAGTGGGGGCCAAGTTTCACGGACTGTGGGCGGTTTGTGAGGAAGTCCTTGATCCACTGGTAGATGGGGGTGGAGATGTCCAGATGTGTCTGTTTCTGGACCAGGATCTCTGGGATGATGTGGTTGAAGGCTGAGCTGAAGTCCAGGAAGAGCATCCTCACATAGCTCCCCTGGTGCTCCAGGTGGCTCAGCGCGGTGAGGATTGCTGTGGTGATAGCGTCCTCTGTGGAGTGGTTTGACCTGTAGGCAATCTGGTGGGGGTCCAGAGTGGGAGGCAGACAGGCTCTGATGTGCTGAGAGACCAGTCTTTCAAAGTACTTCATGACCACAGGTGTAAGTGCAACAGGCCTGTCGTCATGTCTGCACTCCACTGCTGACTTCTTTGGGACTGGAATGATGGTGGAGGATTTGAGGCAGAGTGGATGTATGGCCTGTGACAGGGACAGGTTGAAGATGCAGGTGAAAACTCCAGCCAGTTGGTCAGCACATGCTTTGAGTGCCTTTCCAGGTACACCATCGGGGCCAGCTGCCTTCCTAGGGTTCACTGCCTTCAGCACATGTCTCACTTCATGTTCCTGAAGTGTTAGCATGCCAGTGCTGGAGGGTGGTGGGTGTGGAGTTGCTGCTGGTCTGTCTGCTTCGAAGCGGTTCAGCTCCTCTCCCAGCGAGGCGTCAGACCTAGCATTTCCTGGGTTGCTGCTTCTGTAGTTGGTTATATGATTTATTCCTTGCCACATCCTTCTGGGGTCATTTACAGCGAAGTGGTCCTCTATCTTTTTCTTGTAGACAGTCTTGGCCTCTCTGATGCCTCTTTTCAGATCGGACCTGACCACGCTGTACAGGGCCCTGTCCCCTGATTTAAAGGCGGTGTTGCGGCTTTTTAATAGGGACTGGACTGCACTGTTCATCCAGGGCTTCTGGTTTGGAAAAACCCTTACCCTTTTGTTGATGGTGACAGTGTCAGCACAGTTCTTAATGTAAGAGAGTACGGTGTTGGTGTACTTCTGCAGGTTGTGGCTGGAAAATAAATCCCATACAGTTCATGAGAAGCAGTCCTGTAGCTGGGAGAGTGCTCCCTCAGGCCAGGTTTGGATAGTCTTTCATTGTGGCTTTGTTCGCCTCAGCAGGGGGGTGTAGGTGGAGGTGAGGGACAGGAAGAGATGGTCTGATCCAGCGAGATGGGGGAGGGGAGTGAATTTGTATGCATGTTTTATGTTTGAGTAGACATGGTCCAAAGTATTTTCCTCTCTGGTGGTACACTTCACGTACTGGACGAACTTAGGGAGCACAGTCTTTAAACACGCTTGGTTGAAGTCACCAGCAACAATACAAATGCCATCCGGGTGGGCCAGCTGCTGTTTATTTACACAGGCAAGCAAGAGGCTAAGGGCTGTGCTAACATTAGCATCAGGTGGGATGTAAACAGCAAACACAATGATTACTGTGAACTCCCTTGGGAGATAAAAAAGGTCTGCATGAGACTGCCAGCACCTCTAAATCAGGATACAGTGAGAGTCAATGACCCTGCTGCTACAGCACCACTCGCGGTTCACATAAACAGAGCCCTCCACCTCTGCACTTACCCGAATCACTGGTTCTGTCCTGGCGGTGTAGCGTGCGGCCTGCTAGCTCGACTGCAGCATTGGGGATCTGCGGGTGAAGCCATGTCTCCGTGATGAAGAAGCTGTGTTTATTTGTTTATTTATTTGGATCCCCATTAGCATCTGCAGTATAACTGCATCAGCTACTCTTCCTGGGGTCCATTCATGTTTTAATCACAGTTTCAGTACAATAACATAATAGATTTCCATTAAGGCCTGTAAATCATAATGAAAATTCATAATACATTCAGAATAAATTCATTCATAATCAATTCATAATACATCACAATACTTCAACCATTTGCCTCAGATAATACTACTGCTCAATTCCCTTAACTTTAGTGGTAAATGATTCCATTCTCTCATGGCTCGAAACATCACTGTCCGTTGACTCTGGTTTGTTTTACATTTAGGCAAAATGAAACGCAGTCCTTTGGCATGCCTGGTTGGATAAAAATGAGTATCCTTACTAAAAGGCAGTTGTTGGTAAAGGACAGACGGTATCTGAGTTGTAATAATATTTCTTAAAAAGTTTGCTTTTGCATATAGCCACCTGTCCCTCACCAAAAGCCAAGAGAGGCGCTTATGCATTGTATCCACACTCGTCCTAAAGCCATTTTAACACCACACGTGCAGCTTTATTTTGCACAAGCTGTCATTTTTTTACATTATTTAGTGAAGTATTTGACCAGACAACTGCACAATAATCCAACTGAGACAACACCAAACTTTGAATGACATATGGTATCACTGGTTTAGTTAAATATCTTGAACATCTTATCACTGCCAAAGTCCGTCCCATTTTAGAGACTACATTATTTATTTGTTTGTCCCAGGACAGTTGGCTGTCAATACAGACTCCAAGGAGTTTGACTTCTTCCACTTGTTTAACAACTGTATTTTTCATTACAAGATTTAGTTGTGGTTTGGGTCTTAAGCTGTGTGATGACGTGCGCAATGTGAGTGTCCAATCGGAATTGGTTCACCATCACATGGTTTTCCAATATCCAGTCATAGGGCAGAGCAGTCTCACATGGTAGGCCAAAGATTATTAGGAGCAGCAAAGTGTTACTCTTGTGAATGTGGATGCTGTTTGAATAGCCCTCTGGCTGCTGGCTCCATGCGTAAAAGCACAACATTAAACATATGAATGGAGGTGATCAGCGTAAGAGGGCCTCATACAACCTCACGCGGTCGACCAAAGAGTGTCAGTGGAATGAATGATTCACTACTTGCCCAGTGAATACTGTTGAATAAGCCTCTCTCGCTCTCACTCGTGACGTGCTGTTTGCGCATATGAATGGGGGTGTTAACAGGGCCTCAAACTATGAAGATAGGTTGTTTACAGTGCAGGGACACATTCCAAGAGGGAGTCAAACTCCATGGAAGCCAAAATGTTTGTGTTGTAAGCCTTTGTGTAATAGCAGACAGAAATTGCTTTGAGATGTGGCATAAAGACAAACACAACACATAGACCATTTTGTATATATTGTTCAAAATGTGCATTTGTGTATTGTTAGAACCTTTATTTTGTACATTCTTTTGTACAAGAGCCCAAACTACATTCATAAAATGTCAAAATAGTTTTTTATTATAGTTTGCTGTGTGTTTTGAATAAGGATGATTCTTTAACTACGGGCACTATTGGCCTTGTAAATGTAATTTCCACCACACCATTGCCTTACAATATAAAGCGCCTTGGGGCAACTGTTTGTTGTGATTTGGCGCTATATACATATGCTCTGATTTCACTGTTTATCTCCATAGAAACTACCCAAACAATCTTTCATACAAACTGTTTAAAGGGACATTACAGTGTTGTGGTGGAAATTACGGCAATAGTGTGGGACAACTACATTTTGTTTAAAAAAATCACAACAGTTGTATGACACTGAATACCCCAATTATGTTTTGATTATTTTACTGATATTTTATTCAGAGATATTTTAAAACATTAGAAAAAACGTTTCTTTACCATTCATTTTTATCATTGAAGATCAAAAGTCTGGGTGTGGGACAAGCACAAGACGGCAATATTTGCATATAATGATGCTGAAAAAAAGTGAAAAAGTCATCATAGACTACTAGAACAAATTTCTTAACACACTTTCATTGTAAAGATAACTATAAAAGTGTGAAATTTCCCCTTTTTTCTGTTTTTCATACAATATGATCAAAGGACATAAGTGCCCATAGTCTAAGAATCACCCATAAATGTGTGTGAAATTTATTTTCTGCTTTATTTTTTCATTTCTTATTTCTGATTGTAAACCTTTATTACATTTATAAAACACCACTATAGTATATATATTCTTTGTCCTGAAAAAAAGAGACATATCTCTTGATTGCGGGATGCAGGGTGAGCTTGTAACAACAATAATAAAACATTTATGACAGGCGAGTGAACTGGCCAAAAAATGCCCTCGGACCCAGGAGGGTTAAAACACATATCACATTTGCAACATGGTCACCAGTGGATTACTGCGCACTGGACACGTCATGCCAGCTGATGCATTCATGACACCGGAGCCACCTCTTCATGAGAGAAGAGGCTGGCTCTTCATGAAACGAGAGCTTGGCTGATGTCTTCATGAGATAAGCGCATCAGGTAATCCATGTAAAACATAAAAGGGAGAACAGTAAACCACGTCATTTCATTACTTCCTGGTGTGGCTCTAGGCCAGGGGTGGGCAATCATGTGCCATAAAGGGCCGAGACACTGCAGGTTTTCCATGCAACCAATCGCCTCAGCAGGTGATTTCATTAAAGATCAGTTGTTTCAGCAGGTGATTTCATTGACAACCAGGTGTTTATGTTCAGAGCAGAAGCTCATCAGCAACCCACCTGCTGAGGTGCTTGGTTACACGGAAAACCTGCAGTGTCTCGGCCCTCGACGCCCACCCCTGCTCTAGGCAGAGGGTAAGTCTGCTCTTTATAGCAGGAATTAAGAATTATAAATTGTGGTTTTTGTTTTTTTTTTTTAAGTTTTTGCTCCACTGTTGTGTGCGTGACTTTCCATATGCTTGCACTGTGTTCGTGCGTGTGAACACAAGTGTATATGAAACCGTCGCTGCGGTATCGTGCACACCTGTCCCTCCCAACAGCAGGTGGAATATTTTGTGGTTCCCCATTTTGTTTTTTGTTTGTGGATTTTCTTCCCATGTCTGTGTCTTTCACCCATCATTGTGTTATGTGTGAAGGGGCCCTTAGGATCGTCTAACCAGTCGTTGGTAATAATCTTATATGGGCATTTACGTATTCCTGCCAACTCCATCTTCTTTCTGTATCGATTCAGTGCCTGATCAGGCAAATTCTCTTCATGCTGATACGACATTATCAAAAATAAACTTGGAAGTAGCAAGACAACAAACTTTGCAGAAGTCATGTTTCACCAAAAGATGCCGTCCATGAATCACGTGAGTTGTGACATCACGCCGACTGTGAGAATAGTACTTAATTCTTTATACCTATGAGGGGCATGCAAAAATCACCCCCCCCCCCCCATGTTACTCCAACGTCTACAGTGTAGTATCTAGGAATTATTCACAGCACATCACTTTTTCCACATTTTGTTATGTTACACCGTTATTCCCAAATTGAGTAAATTCATGTTTTCCCCTCTCAATTCTACTCACCCCATAAAGGCAACATGACAAAAACGTTTTTTTTTGGGGTTTTTTTTGGAAAATTTATTTAAAAAAAAAAAAAAAGTCACATGTCCGTAAGTATTCACACCCTTCACTCAATACTTTGTTGATGCACCTTTAGCAGCAATTACAGCCTGAAGTCTTCAGGAAAATGATGCCACAAACTTGGTGCACCTATCTTTGGACCGTTTTGCCCATTCCTCTTTGCAGCACCTCCCAAGCTGCATTAGGTTGGATGGCGAGAGTCAGTGCACAGCCATTATCAGATCTCTCCAGAGACGTTCAATCAGACTCAGGTCTGGGCTCTGGCTGGGCCACTCATGGACATTCACAGAGTTGTCCTGAAGCCACTCCTTTTTTATCTTGGCTGTGTGCTTAGGCCCATTGTCCTGCTGAAAGATGCACCATCACCCCATCTGAGGCAGCCCAGTCTCACTTTTTTTTTGGGGGGGGGGGGGCTCCCGTCACAAAAGGAGTCAAATTTTCATGACAGGGTTTTTAACTCATTATTACTAACCCTACTCCTACCCTCAACCCTAACCATAACCAACCCCACCCCCTGCTTCACTTTTAATTTTGTGCAGCCATGATGTAATATATTAGAATGAATTTGTGCTGCCATGATGAAAATGAGGTGCTTTTCATCACAATATCACAAACCAATAGATTAATGTTATATTTTGTGCTGCTGAATCAAGACATGCCGTGAGACTGGGTTGTCTGAGGTCAACAGCGTTCTGGAGAAGGTTTTCATTCAGGATGTCTCTGTACATTGCTGCATTCATCTTTCCATCAATCCTGACTCGTCTCCAAGTTCCTGCTGCTGAAAAACATCCCCACAGCATGATGCTGCCACCACAATGCTTCACTATAGGGATGGATTTCCTTCAAACATGACACCTGGCATTCATGCCAAAGAGTTCAATTTGTGTCTCATCAGAGCAGAGAATTTTATTTCTCATGGTCTGAGAGTTCTTCAGGTGCCTTTTGGCAAACTCCCGATGGGCTGCTATGTGCCTTTTACTAAGGTGTGGCTTCTGTCTGGCCACTCTACCATACATGCCTGATTGGTGGATTGCTACAGAGATGGTTGTCCTTCTGGAAGGTTATCCTCTTTCCACAGGTGAATGCTGGAGCTCTTACACAGTGGATGTGGAAAGATTAAAATGTGGAAAAAGTGAAGTGCTGTGAATACTTTCTGGATGCACGGTACATAGATGTCACAGAATGAAAATCACAGTGATTGGGTGAGCCATTATGACGTGATGCAGGATCAGACTGACAGATGAAAATTTGTTGAAATATAATCCAAATTCTTCAAAAACAAATTAATTTGTGTGATCTTTATTTCTTGATCTGCTACCTTGGGTTTTAGTTTTACATATCCAGTTTACTGAGCAAGGTTTGAATGAAACATCCACTTAGAAGATTTGTTTTACTTGGCTCCTTGTTGGTTCATACTGAATTTTTGGGTTACTTAAAATATTGGCAGCACCACATGCTTGTAATCACCTTAATCTCTATGCTATACCTTTTTGGAATCTTTATGATCAGGCAAATAATGTGGAATATTTTTCAATATGATTGGAGCATCTTTTTATTTTGACCTCTGTGTAATTCCTTAATTGACCCCTACCTGACCACCGATTGAAAAGTCAAGTGGCCAATCGTTTTTTCAAAAGAGGAGTGTCTAAGGAGTATTTCTGCTGAATTTGATGCTTTTTATCACCATTTGCATGATTGTTTCACTTATCTGCTGCACTACTATGAAGGAAAAGCAAATTGACTGGTTTGTTTCATACTGCCCAAAAGCCACAGTGTGAATAAGCAAGAGCACCCAAACCAAATCTTTAACAGAGAAGAAACAGATGTTTTCATTCACTTTGGACATTTCTACTTTCATATTTGCTCAGTCACAAACTCCATTTCCCTCATATTAATTGCAGCCGGCGTAGTGAAACAGAATATTGTGTATCCAGAGCAGAGAGCTGCTCTTTGGCCAAGCTACCCTCTAACAACAATTGGGCGGGGCAGCACCAGGACCACAGAGCTGCCTCCATTATCAGAGACTCTACACACCCCCAGCATGTACTGTTCTCACTTCTCCCATCAGGCCAGAGATACAGGAGTGTGAGATGCAGGACCACCAGATTCAAGAACTCTTTTTTTTTTCCCCGTGGCTATCAGACTGCTAAACAGTTGTTCTGAGAGCCCCCCCCCCCCACACACACACACACATTAATAAATGAGCACTATTGATATAGTGAAATTTCCTGATTATGATTATTTTATTCCACTGCACAGCATACTTTGCACAGGTTTATAATTAACAAATGCAGTGTACTGCACATTTATGTACATTGCTTATTTATCTTTCATGTTTTTATCCTGAGATTTATACTGAGATTTATTTTATTGATATTGCTTTTCTTTCTTTTTGGCATTCAGTGTAGGGTGGCAAAGTAACAATTTCATTGTGCATGGAAACATGTTTCTTTACTGTGCATATGACAATGACACTTGAGTTGAGTTGACTTGAGCGATATATGAGAACGAGAGAACTCACTCCCAATGCTGCCTACTTAACATGACTGTCCCTTCATGGAGATCAACATGCCATTTCCTAATTGGGCAAAAGACTGAAGTGCCAGGATGTGAAATGTTTCATGTGCATATTCAATGTCAATATGCGAATGAACACACACAGAAAAAAGCTTGCAAAATAAAAATAAAATACCATTCTTACCTGGATATCGAGCCAGTAAAATTGGTTTCCATTAATTTATTTAAGGAAAGTATTAAATTTACCCTGACACCCACACATTACAAAGTCGTAATGTTGAAAGTTTACAGGGATCCGATCTCTTCCAGCTGCAATAAATTACCAGCTGAGCTGAGGTTGCTGCTGCATTCTGTGCAGCATGGCTCATCAATCCATTACAATGTATATATATATTATAAATAATTACCTTTGGGAGGATTCCAAATGCGTTCACCACTGCGCAATGTGGAGGAGACAACCTGCAGCTGTAAACAATTTCTGATTTTATGAGCGAATGGTTTCATCAGGCAAGTTCTGAAAGCGAATGCGTCATTGGTATCAGGCTGGATGGTCAGGAATTGCTGGACACAAATGCATGGCTCGAACAGACAACTCTGGAAAAAAACAGCAGTACAAAAATCATCAGGCAATCGGCATTGTCAAGGCAACAGGCTAGAGGTCAGGTACATGCAATGAGGCAGGCATGACTAGGAACACAGGACGAGAGCTGGAATGCAGGTACAAGGTACAACAAACTGGCAACTAGCAAACACACCCAGTGAGCTTATGTAACCCCAGGTGATAATCAGCAAATCAGGAACAGGTGTGCATAGAAAGCACCAGAACAAGGGTGTGGTCAGAGAAAGTGAAACACCCATCACCAAGACACAGAAAAGAGAGATACTGACAGACAGCCCCAAGCAGAAAAACCCAGCAAGAGAGAGAACACACAGAAAAACAAAACACAGCAAAACGGAAAAGTAACAAAACAAACCAAAGAAAATAAAACAGAAAACCAGACAAATATTTAAACCCTGACAATTAGCTATGAAATTATTGTTTTATTTTATTTTATTTCTGTTGAAAGTTTACACAGATTTGATATGTTCCAGCATCCAAATGTTGCAGACATGAAGGCACAATATCACACAATCCAGACTGGGCACACAAGAGATGCATTAATTCATTCCACATAGTCCACATTAATTAAATCAATTTTGCACAGTACTGAATAAATTCAGCTTTGAATAAAATTCCAGGTGGTTTCTAAGTCCTCAGATTTGGTACACAGGCATGATGCTTTACACCAGGTTATTGACCAAAAGTCACAGAAAAAAGTAACAACAACAACCACAACTGCTTATGTATGGAAGGAATTGTTCTCTTTTTCTTCGTCTATTTGTGCATTGCCAACATGCGATGCTTTCCAGCATTTTCCACCTGTTTCTTGAAGAGGTTGTCCTTCTGGAAGGTTCTTTTCTCTCCACAGTGGACTGCTGGAGCTCTGACAGAGTGACTATTGGGTTCTTGGTTAAGAATAAGAATAAGATCAATTTTATTTGATGTTATTTTTATTCTAAAGTGAAGCACTGTGTATACATATATATATATATATATATATATATATATATATATATAACACACACTGCTCAAAATATGATCTATCTATCTATCTACAGTGGGGAAAATAAGTATTTGACCCCCTGTCAGTTTTAAAGGTTTTCCCACCTACAAAGAATGGAGACATCTGTAATTTTTATCGTAGGTACACTTCAACTGTGAGAGACAGAATCTAAAAAAAAAAAAACCCACAAAATCCAGAAAATCACGTTGTATGATTTTTAAATAATTAATTTGCATTTTATTGCATGGAATAAGTATTTGACCCCCTACCAACCAGCAAGAATTCTGGCTCTCACAGACCTGTTAATTTTTTCTTTAAGAAGCCCTCTTATTCTGCACTCTTTACCTGTATTAATTGCACCTGTTTGAACTTGTTACCTGTATAAAAGACACCTGTTCACACACTCAAATCAATCACACTCCAAAGAGCTGTCGAAGGACACCAGGGACAAAACTGTAGACCTGCACAAGGCTGGGATGGACTACAGGACAACAGGCAATCAGCTTGGTAGAAGACAACAACTGTTATGATTATTTATTAGAAAGTGGAAGAAACACAAGATGATTGTCAATCTCCCTTGGTCTGGGATTCCATGAAAGATCTCACTTTGTGGGTAAGGATGATTCTGAGAAAGCTCAGAACTATGGAGGAGGACATGGTCAATGACCTGAAGAGAGCTGGGACCACAGTCACAAAGATTACATTAGTAACACATGATGCTGTCATGGTTTAAAATCCTGCAGGGCAGCAAGGTCCCCCTGCTCAAGCCAGCACATGTCCAGGCCCGTTTGAAGTTCACCAGTGACCATCTGGATGATCCAGAGGGGGCATGGGAGAAGGTCATGTGGTCATATGAGACCAAAATAGAGCTTTTTGGAATCAACTCCACTTACCATGTTTAGAGGATGAGAACAACCCTAAGAAAATCATCCCAACCGTGAAGCATGGGGATGGAAACATCATACTCTGTGGGTGCTCTTCTGCAAAGGGGACAGGACGACTGCACCGTATTGAAGGGAGGATGGATGGGGTCATGTATTGCGAGATTTTGGCAAACAACCTCCTTCTCTCAGTAAGAGAATTGAAGAGGGGTCATGGCTGGGTCTTCCAGCATGACAATGACCCCAAACACACAGCCAGGGCAAGTAAGAAGGGGCTCCATAAGAAGCATTTCAAGGTCCTGGAGTGGCCTGGCCAGTCTCCAGACCTGAACTCAATAGAAAATCTTTGGAGGGAGCTGAAACTCCAATCCTGAAAGATTTGGAGAAGATCTGTATGGAGGAGTGGATCAAAATTCATGTTGCAGTGTGTGATCTACAGGAAACATCTGACCTCTGTACTGGTAGACAAATGTTTCTGTACCAATTGTTGAGCTCTGTTTTTCTCGGGGGTCAAATACTTATTTTATGCAATAAAATGCAAATTAATTATTTAAAAATCATACAATGTGATTTACTGGATTTTTTTTTTTTTTTTTTAGATTCTCACAGTTGAAGTGTACCTATGATAAAAATTACAGACCTCTCCATTCTTTGTAGGTGGAAAACCTGCAAAACTGACAGGGGGTCAAATACTTCTTTTCCCCACTGTATGTTTGAATTTTTTTAGAATTCAAAAAAAAGAAAACATCAGGCTTTTTATGTTAAAATTTCTAAAATTCTGTCCTTTAAATGTTGTGTGGGCTGCTGAAGAGGAGGTACTGCTGGCCCACCACCACCAGATGGCGCCCTGCTTGGAGTGCGGGCTTCACTCACGAGAGGGCGCCGGAGCCACTGGGAGTGACAGCTGTCGCTCTTCATCAGCACCAGCTGTCACTCATTCAACCCATCACCATCACCATAAAGGCCGGACTGCAACTCCACCTCCTCGCCGAGAAATCATCTACCATACAGATAAGTGTTTTCACAAGGAGCTGTACGAGTGTATGATTGGAGGTGGAGGTTCTCCCTCCTAACTGAACACAGACTGTGGGATTACTGAGTGTGCGTACTCACACTCATCAAACTGTTTCTGTTCTCTGCCAGCAGTACCGGGTCTGACTGCTGAAGACAGTGGCCACCTGGGGCGCAGGGCTTGGCGGCTCCAGTGTTCTTCAGATCCGTTGGTGGCGGAAGCTGTGTGGGTTCCGGCTCTTCTATCACCAGATGTCTTCTATCTTTGAGCCTGCCACACGCCACCTTGTGTATGATTGACATTCTGCACTATTGTTATTGTCTGTACTTCGTTGTGCGCTTCACAACATTAAATTGTTACTTTTTGGCTTATCCATTGTCCGTTCATTAACGCCCCCTGTTGTGGGTCCGTGTCACGACACCTTCCCAACAGGATTTCTCGGCCAGCGTCATGGATCCCGAGGGGCGTCAACCAGCGCTTGAACAGCCAATGGAAGAGCGAGGTGCACAGGCGCCAGCAGGAGGCGTGTTAGGTGAGCTGCAGCACATCTTAACCGCCTTTACTGCTCGGTTGGACTTAGTTACCGAGCAGAGCATTATTCTCAATCGAAGGATGGAGGCTCTCACCGCCCAGGTGGAAGCGCATGCTCAGGGCGCTGCTGCAGCACCTCCTCCTGCTGACCGAATGCCAGAGACAGACATTCCACTGGTCATTCAACGAACCCCCCCACCTTCCCCTGAAGCATACATAAGCCCTCCGGAGCCGTACGGAGGCTGTGTGGAGACGTGCGCGGACTTCTTGATGCAGTGTTCGCTCATCTTTTCGCAGCCTACTATCATGTACGCGTCAGACGCTAGCCGGGTGGCTTACGTTATAAATCTGCTTCGAGGAGAGGCACGCGCCTGGGCTACGGCGCTCTGGGAGCAGAATTCACGGCTCCTAACGATTTACACTGAGTTTGTGAGGGAGTTCCGACAGGTGTTCAACCACCCTCATAGAGGCGAGACCGCTTCAAGCGTGCTGCTGTCGATACGACAGGGGTCTCGGAGCGCAGCGAAGTATGCAGTCGACTTCCGCATCGCGGCAGCGCGAGCCGGCTGGAATGCTGTTGCGCTCCGCGCCGCCTTTGTAAACGGACTGTCTCTGGTCCTTAAGGAGCACCTGGTGGCGAAGGACGAGCCGCGGGATTTAGACGGGCTTATCGACCTGGTTATACGGTTAGACAACTGATTAACAGAACACCGACGGGAGCGAGACGAAGGGCGTGGTCAGGCACAAGCCATCTCTCTTCCTCCCGGGTCCGAAAGGGAGCCGACTTCCCCACGCTCCACAGCCAGGGCTCTCTACGTGACGACAGCTCCCCCTGCTGACGTTGCTATGGAAACGAGCAGGGCCAAAGAGCGATCAGATCAGAGACAAAGGAGGCTGATCCGTGGAGAGTGTTTTCTCTGCAGCTCCACCGAGCACATACAGAGAGAGTGCCCCAAACGGTCAAAACAGCAGCACTCGTCCTTACAGGAGGGAGGTGGAAGGCCTGGTGACATGGTGTGGAGTCAACAACCTCACCCTGAACACAGATAAAACCAAGGAAATGATAGTGGACATGAGGAGGGAGAGGGAACCTCATCAGCCACTGTCTATCCAAGGCCGCAAGGTGGAGAGAGTGAGCAGCTTTAAATATCTGGGGGTCCACATCAGTAGTGACCTCACTTGGACACTTAACACCACACAGGTGGTAAAGAAGGCTCAGCAGCGGCTATACTTCCTGAGGAGGCTGAGGAAATTTGGCATGTCACCCAAGATTCTCAGCAACTTCTACAGCTGCATCATTGAGTCCATTCTCACCACCTCGATTACTGCGTGGTATGGCAGCTCAACGGTGAATGACCGCAAACGCCTGCAGAAAGTAGTGAAGACCGCATCAAAGATCACGAGGACGCCACTACCATCTCTGCAGAGCATCTACCATCGGAGAGTCCACAATAGAGCTGCCGCCATCATAAAAGACCCTACACATCCCCAATACGGACTGTTCACACTGCTGCCTTCAGGACGGAGGTTCAGGAGTGTGAAATGCAAAACCACCCGCTTCAAAAACTCTTTCTACCCCACTGCCATCAGACTGCTGAATGCTGCTAAGGATTGAGCAGACCCCCTGGGGTCACTTCACACTGTTACTGCACCTTACTGTTACTTTACTGTTAACTGTTAATACTTGAATCTTGCTATTTGCACATTATTTCATTTCACTTCATACTGTAACTGCACCTTTATTGTTACTTTACTTTTTAATGCTTAATGCTTTTAATGCTTTTTTTTTTTTTTTTTTAATGCCTATTTTGACTATTATTATAGACACCCGGTGAGAGCAGCAAAGAAGAGAATTTCATTGCACAGGGAAATACGTTTCTTACTGTACATATGACAATAAACCTTTTGAAACTTTGAACCTTGAACCTAGAGACTGGGCTAAGGGTGGGTCACAATACCCACGCGGGGAAACCCAGAAAATCTGCACGTATCCCAGTCACGATCCTGAGTGGGGATCTAACCCTTCACGCCCCAGCACTGGTGGACACGGAGTCGGAGGGGAATCTGCTGGACAGCAGATGGGCAAAGGAGGTTGGGCTCCCTCTAGTGGCCTTACCGTCACCATTGTCGGTGCGGGCACTAGATGGCACCCTTCTTCCACTAATCACACACCAGACACAGCCCGTGACTTTGGTTGTTTCTGGGAATCACAGGGAGGAGATTGTGTTTTATGTAACACCTTCTACGTCCCGAGTGATTTGGGGTTTTCCATGGGTGTTGAAACACAATCCCCGGATTGATTGGCCGTCTGGGGTTGTGGTTCAGTGGAGCGAAACCTGCCACCGGGAGTGTTTAGGATCCTCGGTTCCACCCAGTGTGACAGCTAAGGAGGAGGTTTTAGTCCCCCCCAATCTGGCGGCGGTGCCAGCCGAGTACCATGACCTTGCTGACGTCTTCAGCAAGGATCTGGCACTCACGCTGCCCCCACACCGTCCGTACGATTGTGCCATTGATTTGATGCCGGGCGCTGAGTACCCGTCCAGCAGGCTGTACAACCTCTCACGTCCGGAACGCGAATCAATGGAGACCTACATCCGGGACTCGTTAGCTGCCGGGTTGATCCGGAACTCCTCCTCCCCGATGGGTGCTGGTTTCTTTTTTGTGGGCAAGAAGGACGGCGGACTCCGTCCATGCATTGATTACAGATGGCTGAACGAGATCACGGTTCGCAACCGATACATGTTACCTCTGTTGGATTCAGTGTTTACGCCCTTGCATGGAGCCCAAATTTTACAAAATTGGATCTTAGGAATGCTTATCACCTGGTTCGGATCCGGGAGGGAGACGAGTGGAAGACAGCATTTAACACCCCGTTAGGTCACTTTGAGTACTTGGTCATGCCGTTTGGCCTCACCAGTGAGCCCGCGACGTTCCAAGCGTTGGTTAATGACGTCTTGCGGGACTTCCTGCATCGGTTTGTCTTCGTATCTCTAGACGATATACTCATCTTTTCTCTGGATCCTGAGACCCATGTCAAGCATGTACGTCAGGTCCTACAGCGGTTGTTGGAGAACCGGCTGTTTGTGAAGGGCGAGAAGTGCGAGTTTCACCGCTCTTCTTTGTCCTTCCTGGGATTCATAATCTCCTCCAACTCCGTCGCCCCTGATCCGGCCAAGGTTGCGGCGGTGAGAGATTGGCCCCAACCAACAAACCGTAGGAAACTGCAACAGTTCCTCGGCTTTGCGAATTTCTACAGGAGGTTCATTAAGGCCTACAGTCACGTAGTTAGCCCCCTGACAGCCCTGACCTCCACTAAGGTCCCCTTCACCTGGTCGGATAGGTGCGAAGCCGCGTTTATGGAGTTCAAGCGCCGGTTTTCGTCTGCACCAGTTCTGGTGCAGCCTGATCCTACTCGCCAGTTCACAGTGGAGGTGGATGCCTCTGACTCAGGGATAGGAGCCGTGCTGTCCCAGAGCAGGGAGTCCGATAAGGTTCTCCACCCTTGTGCCTATTTTTCCCGCAGGTTGACCCCGGCTGAGAGGAATTATGACGTCGGCAATCGGGAACTCCTTGCGGTGAAGGAGGCTCTTGAAGAGTGGAGACACCTGTTGGAGGGAGCGACGGTGCCCTTCACGGTTTTCACGGACCATCGGAACCTGGAGTACATCCGGACCACCAAGCGGCTGAACCCCAGGCAAGCCCGCTGGTCACTGTTCTTCGGGCGCTTTGACTTCCAGATTACATACCGCCCCGGGACCAAGACCCAACGGTCGGCTGCCCTGTCCCGGGTGCATGAAGAGGAGGCCAAGGCCAAGTTGTCAGACCCCATAGAGACCATCATCCCTGAGTCCACTGTCGTGGCCACTCTCACCTGGGACGTGGAGAAGACCGTCCGGGAGGCCCTGACACGGAAGCCGGACCTGGGGACCGGCCCGAAGGACAAACTGTACGTCCCACCAGAGGCCAGAGCTGCGGTTTTGGACTTCTGTCATGGTTCCAAGCTCTCCTGTCATCCCGGGGTGCGCAGAACCATGGCAGGGGTACAGCAGCGCTTCTGGTGGGCGTCCATGGAGGCCGACGTCCGGGACTACGTCCAGGCCTGTACCACCTGTGCCATGGGCAAAGCCGACCACCACAAGGCCCAAGGCCTCCTCCAGCCCCTACCGGTACCTCACCGCCCCTGGTCCCACATCAGCCTGGACTTTGTCACGGGCCTCCCGCCGTCCCAGGGCAACACCACCATCCTCACGATAGTGGACTGGTTCTCAAGGCGGCCCACTTCGTGGCCCTCCCGAAGCTCCCAATGGCCCAGGAGACAGCAGACCTCCTGGTCCACCACGTCGTGCGTCTGCATGGGATACCAGCGGACATCGTGTCAGACCGTGGCCCTCAGTTCTCCTCTCAGGTCTGGAGGAGTTTCTGCAGGGAACTGGGGGCCACCGTGAGTCTCTCATCCGGGTATCACCCTCAGACAAATGGACAGGCAGAGCGGGCCAACCAGGAGCTGGAGCAGGCCCTCTGTTGCGTTACCTCCGCGCACCCGACGGCCTGGAGCACCCATCTGGCCTGGATTGAGTACGCCCACAACAGCCAAGTGTCGTCAGCCACCGGCCTCTCCTCGTTTGAGGTGTGTTTGGGGTACCAGCCCCCATTGTTTCCACTTGTGGAGGGAGAGGTCGGTGTGCCCTCGGTCCAGGCCCACCTCAGGAGGTGCCGCCGGGTGTGGCGGACCACCTGTTCTGCCCTGTTGAAGGCCCGGACGAGGGCCAAGGCCCATGCAGACTGCCGGCGTTCCCCGGCCCCTGCATACCAGCCCGGGCAGGAGGTGTGGCTTTCAACCAAGGACATACCACTCCAGGTCGAGTCTCAGAAACTGAAGGACCGCTTCATCGGACCATTTACGATCCTCAAAGTCCTCAGTCCTGCCGCGGTGAAGCTGAAGCTGCCGGCTTCACTGCGGATCCATCCTGTCTTCCATGTGTCGCGCATCAAACCTCACCATATTTCACCCCTCTGTACCTCCGGACTGGCGCCGCCTCCTACCCGGATCATCGACGGGGAGCCGGCTTGGACCGTGCGCCGGCTCCTGGACGTCCGTCGGAAGGGCCAGGGGGTTCCAGTATTTGGTGGACTGGGAGGGGTATGGACCCGAAGAACACTCCTGGGTGAAGAGGAGCTTCATCCTGGACCCGGCTCTCCTGAACGACTTCTACCGGCGGCACCCGGACAAGCCTGGTCGGGCGCCAGGAGGCGGGGGGGGGGGGGTCCTGTTGTGTGGGCCGCTGAAGAGGAGGTACTGCTGGCCCACCACCACCAGATGGCGCCCTGCTTGGAGTGCGGGCTTCAAGCACGAGAGGGCGCCGGAGCCACTGGGAGTGACAGCTGTCGCTCTTCATCAGCACCAGCTGTCACTCATTCAACCCATCACCATCACCATAAAGGCCGGACTGCAACTCCACCTCCTCGCTGAGAAATCATCTACCATACAGATAAGTGTTTTCACAAAGAGCTGTATGAGTGTGTGATTGGAGGTGGAGGTTCTCCCTCCTAACTGAACACAGACTGTGGGATTACTGAGTGTGCGTACTCACACTCATCAAACTGTTTCTGTTCTCTGCCAGCAGTACCGGGTCTGACTGCTGAAGACAGTGGCCACCTGGGGAGCAGGGCTTGGCGGCTCCGGTGTTCTTCAGATCCGTTGGTGGCAGAAGCTGTGTGGGTTCCGGTTCTTCTATCACCAGATGTTTTCTATCTTCGAGCCTGCCACACGCCACCTTGTGTATGATTGACATTCCGCACTATTGTTATTGTCTGTACTTCGTTGTGCGCTTCACAACATTAAATTGTTACTTTTTGGCTTATCCATTGTCCGTTCATTAACGCCCCCTTTTGTGGGTCCGTGTCACGACACCTTCCCAACATTAAACTCACAGTGAAAAGTAATCTCTACATCATGAATTAAAAGATATAAAAATGTAAAAGCCAAAATGATGGTGTGAATAAGTAAGTGCCTCCTTTAGTATTACACATACAAAACCATTACTTTGACATCCAATCTTCTTCAGACAAGTCAGGGGATGGAAAAATCAACATTTCTAAGACACTGAATACAGCTTGGAATTTAATTACATCAATTATGTACAAATACAAACAGTTTGGCACTCTATGCTAAATCTGTGTGGAGCAGACAGTTCTCAAAAACCAAGGGATGGTGGTCTTGTGGTGAAGGCGCTGTGCTTGAGACCAGAAGAGTCTCTGTTCAAATCCCAGCCTGACTGGAAAATCATTAAGGGCCCTTGGGCAAGGTCTTTAATCCCCTATTGCTCCCGGTGTATAGTGAGCGCCTTGTATGGCAGCACCCTCACATCGGTGTGAATGTGAGGCATTATTTGTAAAGCCCTTTGAAGGTCTGATGCTTTGAGGGTCTGATGTAGATGGAAAAGTGCTATATAAATACAGTCCATTTAAGGGACTGTGCAAGAAGGAGACAAGTAAGAAAAGTCACCAACAACCCAGACAACCCTGAACAAGTTATAGGCTTATGTGGCTGCAACTGGATAAATTATGCATTATGCAAGTTTTGAGTTTTTGCGTCACTACTCATAGATGTGACTTCAGTAAAATTGTAGCTGAACTTTTAAGTCTTTTTTTTTATTATCATGTAGACAGGTGTGTGCTTTTCCAAATGATGCCATATCAACTGAATTTACCACAGGTTGACTCCAACTAAGCTGTAGATTAAGCTGCAGAAACATTTTAAGGATGATCAGTGGAAACAGGATGCACCTGAGCTCAATTGTGCGCTTCATGGCAATGCCTGTGAATACTTATGTGCATGTCATTTCTCCTACTTCTTCTTTTTTTCTTTTATTACAAATTTGCAAAAATCTAAAAGAATATCTAACATTATCATTATGGGGTAATGTGTGTAGAATTTTCATTGAAAATGAATTTCCTCCATTTTGGAATAAGTCTGTAACATAAAATGTGGAAAAAGTACAGTGCTGTGAATACTTTCTGGATGCACAGTATCTATAGTATGTGTTTTGTGCACAATCTGGTCTTTTTAATTTGGAAGTGCTGTGCCCTTTCTCACCCACCGTACATGAGGTGTGGAGTTGAATTACTACTCACCCAAAACTTTGGTGATGTCGTAATCTATAAACATGCATTTCCCAGTCTGAATACCAAAATGTTTTCAATTTATTTAATTTATATAGCGCCAAATCACAACAGAGTTGCCTCAAAGCGCGTCACACAGGTAACCTTACCAACCCCCAGAGCAACAGTGGTAAGGAAAAACTCCCTCTGAGGAAGAAAACTCAAGCAGACCAGACTCAAAGGGGTGACCCTCTGCTGACCCTCAGGTAAAATTTATATTTTGCAAATTGT